>NC_084986.1:15363577-15406077 GCF_963691925.1 Scomber scombrus
GGCGCATCTTCTTCTCGAGAGTATTACTCACTGAGATTGTAAATTAAATTGTGTCCACCAGATTACATCACTCTTGGAATTGGAGTATGTGCATAGGAAATCTGCTTTGCCTTTTGGTGAACTGCCCCTTTAACCTCCACACACACACACACACGACCAATGCATGATCCCCTCCAGCTTACGTCTGGCTGCGATAATTACTGCAACATCATGAAGAAGAAAAGCAACACACACACACACACACACACACTCTGACACACACACTGTGGTTTTAAGGTTTGAGACGGGTCTTTGGGGAACACTTTGAACACATCTCTGGGTAAGTCATCAGTTCTTAACTTTCATGGCTGTATGATGTGATGAAGAAAGAGCTTTGAAGTAGGGTGTGACAACCACACACACACAAACAGTTATATACACTATATTCACACCTGTTGTATATGATGTATTCACCAGCCAGTTTCTAACCTAAAAACAATTAGATTTAACCAGATTCATTTAGTCAATGTTATCATAGGAGACACTGGTGACCACTTTGTAGCCGTGTTCGACAGGAACTAGACCGCAAAAACTAAAAAAAACTAAAAAGGCTCCATACCTCCTTAACAGGGAAACAACAACCTCTCCTCCATACAAAAACAGAACAGACGGAAGTAACAAACCATCACAAACACTATGGAGACGGTGCATGAAAGTGGAGAGACAAAACAAGAGTTTCATACATTCTGAAAATGGATGTTAAGCAGGAGAAAAAGCACAAACAGGGGAGTGAAAAGACCAAAATACAGCACAACAACGCTCCAGTGATCAGAAGAAGAGAAAAAAAAGGAGGGGAGGAGGAGGAGTAAAAGATGGAGTGGATGTGTTTCTTCTTGTCCTGGGCTCTGGCAATGCGCTGTTGATAGTCAGCTTGGACCACGGCCCAGATTCCTCTCTACCCTGACTGGAAAAAACAGAGCACACCTGACATAAGTATGCACCACAAGGAAGAAAAGTGTGTGTGTGTGTGTGTGTGTGTGTGTGTGTGTGTGTGTGTGTGTGTGTGTGTGTGTGTGTGTGTGTGTGTGTGTGCGCGTAACCAGGACGAACGAGCGGAGAAAAAGACACAGGGGAGTGAGTCTTGAATGAAAGAGGGCAAACCGCTGATCTTACAGCTGCGTTGTTTTGGTACGACTTGAATTACACTTGCATCACGTTTGGCCTTTGTAAGAGCCGTGCCCCTTTGGGAGCGATTTTGCATTCCTTTCTACTGAATCCCATGTGAGACAGCGCACTGTAATGTGGCATCATCTAATTCATGTGTTTTTTTAGCGGGCGTTCATGCCAACACACAAACACAGAGCGAGAAAAGCCCCAGCAAGCGAATAATTAGGCTCTAGTGGGTGAGTAAAGCAGCTTTGCTCCGGGATATGCGGCCACCGTGACCCCAGTCCATCACCTGACCTGAACCACAGCCTCTCTGACCCTCCCCTCTGGCGCTGGCTTACGGGAAGTGACATCACGAGCTGACAGTAAAAACCCTCCCCCCAGAAAAAAGTTCCCAAGCACACAGCCAGCGAGATCACTGTCAACAAAGTACACAGATAAACACACAGAGACACAAAATAAAGACACATACTTTCTCTGTGTAGTGTACAAACATAGACATGCATGAACAGGGCACACCACAAACACACAAACACACACAAACACACACAAGATCACAACACACCCACCAGGTTCTTCAGAGGTTAGCCAAGGGGCCAGACAGCAGTGAGTGCAACTCTAAACTAGTAATCAGAGGTATGGTTGGGAGTGTGTGGTTGAGTAAAGTCAGACAGACAAACAGACAATAGTTTGGGACTAAACGCACTCCTCTATGTATAAAAAAAAAAAAAAAAAAAGCTGCAGTAACATTCTCTCTCGACCGTCGTGTTTATTTCCAGCGTGCAAAAACAGCGTATACGTTTATGAAATTGCACGTTGTAATTTTGTGGCGCGGAAGAGAGCGAGAGGGAAAACTGAGGGAAGAGAAGTTGTTTTTCTTTTTTCAGGGTAGCAAGCTTTGGCTAAATATAGTGAACCATTCCCATCTTTTGTTGTGTTTTTTATTCATCCCCTAGACTAGTGCGGCGAAGGGCAAAAAGGTGAAAACAAAAAAAAAAAGAGAGAGAGGGAGAGAGAGGAGAGAAGAGAGGAGGGGCTTTTAACTGTTTTCCAGTTATTGTGTGCTTCTGTGTGCTAACCACAAGTATATCATGTTTTCATTACTGTTGCGGATGCATTGTGTGATGACATGAACTTTGTTTTCTTTTCTATAAATCAATCAAGAATTAAAGAGCATACAGGAGCCACGAAGTTCATTCATAAAAGTAAATTAGAGGAGATTAGTCTGACCTGACAGACCTGCATACTTTCATGTGAACACTAGATTAATAAACCTGTGTGTGCTGCCGTGTGTAACCGTGGCGTCAGATTCATTTTATCAAGCATTTTTGTGCTCGTGCGTCACGAAATGTCAACATGACAAATTTAAACAAAGATGGCTGATGAGGTTGCATGCTTTTGTAGTAAGGACTGATACAACTCAGCATTTTAAGGGTTTGAGAGAGGTTGGTCTTTTGTGTGTGTGAGTGTGTGTATGACTTAAGCCACTTTTGGGGAAACAAACCAGAACTTAGCACAGTTGATTGGGGAAACAGCTTGTGCAAGTGGGGACAAAAGTGTCACCAATTGGTTAAACACAGGTTTTTTGGGTCAGCAGTTAAGGTTATGGTTAGGGTTAGGTTTAAGTAGTGGTTATGGTTACGGTTTGGGTAAGTCTCCAGGAGAATGAATGTAAGTCTATGTAAATACCCCAAAAGTCACAGAGGTACTGTGTGTGCATGTGTGTGCTGTTGTGTTTACCTGATTCCAAGGTTTAAGTAGCACATCATAACTGAGTTTGATAACTTAGTTTGTGGGTTATAAATTACATTAAAAAAAGCTCAATTCTCAACAAGCACATCCACAATATAATATATTAAAACTGTGTAAGCCAGTCCAGGATGCTGCTATATTAGAACTCAGGCTTGATGGTAGTAGATCTGTCCTGCCCTTTATTGGATTAGGAAGTTAACACTCAGCACCTGAGACAGTGTTACCAAAACACATTAGTCCTCATCCTGAAAGCCTTTCCTCTTGTAATGTTAAAAGTGAAAACAAACTGTTTAAAAAAGAAATGAACAAGTATGCAGGCTGAACAGCCAAACAGGGATATTATTAGCTCTACGCTGCTCTTTCTTTATTTCCAAGTCTTCTCCATGGATCATGAACCGGTGGGGATGTTGATATTTTTCTGGGATATTTTCCTAGCTTATCCTTTTTTAGCACCCTATCAGGCATACAGCCATCAAGTGCATATTGAGTCAGCTGACAGTTGTCATTTCAGCTGGCAAAATTGATGGCTACCAACTGGAAATGAGAACCCTGTTTCCGTCTACCCCTGTCTGAAATCAAGCACCCACTGTTTCAAAAATGACTGAGAATTTTCAAGTTGTAAGTGCTTGCGTTATCATTGTAACGTGCACGCCAAAAAAACTTGACAGGCGTAGCAGCAGTCACTAAAGGGGGTGGGGCGGGGTTTTTGGCGAAAAGGTCGACTGATGCTGTGTGTTAACAGCTGGCGGAAGTATATAAAATGAGGTAAAAAACAATGTTGACACAGGTTTCCCCCCTTAGGGTGTAATGTTTTGCACCCAGTCACCTATCTACCCAATCAGGTGTGGATTCAACACACAGAGGCCACCTGAGAATTAACCAAACCAAAACATGCTGCGACAAACACCGCAGCCAGCCGAGCAGGCAGCATTACACAATGAAACCACAGCCAGATTGCTGCATTTAGTTGCTCATTTGCTGTCTAAAACACCACCCAAAATTATTTGAAAGAACACAAACATTTGATTATGCAGCTTTTTTTTTGTAATCAAAAGCTACTTTTGCTTGATGTTTTCACTAATTTAACAGTTTCAACATGCAAACACACAGTCATCTGCACAGGTCTACATGGCTTCTGATCTGAAGTCTGTGTATACTTGCTCTCTCTCCTCTCTCTCTCCTCTCTCTCTCTCTCTCTCTTCACTCTCTCTCTCTCTCTCTCTCTCTCTCTCTCTCTCTCTCTCTCTCTCTCTCTCTCTCTCTCTCTCTCTCTCTCTCTCTCTCTCTCTCTCTCGTCTCTCTCTCTCTCTCTCTCTCTCTCTCTCTCTCTCTCTCTCTCTCTCTCTCTCTCCCTCTCTCTCTCTCTCTCTCTCTCTCTCAGGGCAGTGAGTCCGTCGCTTTGCTCCATTGACATCCACACAATAGCGGAACAAAACAGCACTTTGTCGCCTACTGCTTAAGACCATTAGACACAGGCCGCCGAGAGCTGAGGACGCAAGTGTAGCGTGTGTAACTCAATCAATCTGATCTGCGTTGCTTGTCTCTGTCTCAAATACCAACACCACCGCCGCCGCTACCTCCCCCCCTTGCCCCCACCTCCTGTTACACATGAGCGCTGTAGCAAAGCAAACGGGTTAAGTGGTTCGCAGCCTGTAACTATTCTTACTCCAGCGTCCTCTTTTGACGGTTTGGTCCACGAGTCCAAACCTGGATCAAATAGCAGGGGTGCAAATCCAGTATTATTTACAAGCTATGGACTTGAGTTGCTAGTTCTGACAACAGATAACAAACAATACTCCCAAATGATACTTTGATTTTTCGATAGTTCTGCTGTTGTAGTCCATTTAGCCCACTAAATGTCCAAAAATAGTGAAAAAACTCAATCAAAAGATGGCAATTATGAACACAAATATGAATTTGGTGTTGATTAACTAACAATTTAAGCAGTCACACACTCAATACAGTCACTGTAGAGCTCTATGTGGTAAACTCACCATCTGTTAGCCCAGCAGGACTAAAACAAAGAATCTGAAAACACTATTACACCCTCGCTGCTTCAAAACAGTCAGATTTTGGTCTGATGTTTCCCTCCAAAAATCTTCGTAGGATTTTGATCCTCTTTTGCCCTGTCGGTTTACTGTGCAGCTAAGACAAGCTCAGTAGATGTTTTTGGGTAAACACGGCCCTGAGGTACACACACATTCCTGGACACATACAGCTGAAGTGTGTCGGAGGAACAGCAGACCCTGGATCATCACACTCGATCCTCCTGCTGTACAAAGTCAGGACAGTAACTAGATGGAGCTTCGCTACCACAATTTACTGGACAGTAATACAAAAACGTTACTGTAGTTTTTTTTGCAAACTTAAAAAACGCATACAAGAACACACAGACACAGACACAACAGTCATCTCAGCAGGCCTACAGGACAGCAGGACACCACCAAGACCCTCTTTGTAATCTGACACTCTCCATGTCTGTTTCTCTCTAACCCAGTGGATTACATATGTATGTGTGTCTGTATGTATACTTATGCCAACATTTTTTAAAAAGACAGTAAACTTAACATTTCCTCATCTTAAAGGAATGAACATAAGTATACTGTACATCATACTGTATGCTCCCTTTCAGGCGCACACACACACAAACACGCAGTCTGTCACACACAAACATTAGCAGCTGCAAACAGATGGTGGAGCCAGGCGTCCAGACGGTGTGTTTGCAACAAGCGCATCTGCTTTTTCACTTTCCAGCTCTCTAGTTTTCTCTCTCTCTCTCTCTCCCTCTCTCTCTCTCTCTCTCTCTCTCTCTCTCTCTCTCTCTCTCTCTCTCTCTCTCTCTCTCTCTCTCTCTCTCTCTCTCTCTCTCTCTCTCTCTCTCTCTCTCTCTCTCTCTCTCCTCTCTCTCTCCTCTCTCTCTCCTCCTCTCTCTCTCTCTCGGAGACAAAGACACACACACACACACACACACACACTGGAGCACGCACATATTCTCTCTAATACATGAGAACACAGGGATGATGACAAACACATAGAGCAGAGAGCGTTCACACAGAGGTGACATCCAGACAGCGAATGAGCCTCGTCTGTAGTTTTACACAGTCACACGCACTCTCTCCTATCCTGTCTCCGCTTTCTATCTATGTCACACACACACACACACACACACACACACACACACACACACACACACACACACACACACACACACACACACACACACACATTTTTGCACAAATCCTGTGGTTAAACTGAGGCTGGAAATATATTGAAAAGTAATAAAACCAAGCATATTTCAGAAATTGTACATTAAAATACATAAGATTGAGAGCAGACTTCCACCTCCCCCAGTAATTTAGTGTGTACGCTCTGCTCAAGCAAAATAGCATCTTTATATAGCACCTCATGCTTCTGTAAATGCCCGCTAGTATTTATCTTCCACTTGCAGACAATAAATTAAACTAAAATCCATATTCACGGCTTTCAGCATGTTGACATAGTGCATGTACTGCAAATTTCTTGTGTCATCCCAAGCAATAACATGCACATTTTTCACTATCTAAATGGATAATAATAATAATAATAATAATTCTCTGGGTTTGTTTTATCCTTTAATGCATCCAGATGATTTGCAGCAGCAGGTAAACATACTTTCTTGCAAATGCTCATTTCTCAACTTTTACTGCTTTGTAGTCACTCTTTGGGCTGAGTTATGGGTTACAACAGAAGTAGGAGCCATGAGAGTGTGAAAAGACACCACACAGAAAAATCTAAAATTCCATAAAAGTGCTGCTATTATAATACAGAATATATTTGCTTAACAGTCCCTAAATATAACTAAAGAAACTGCCGGGAAACAACAGTAATGCTCAGTAGCAGTACCGCTTTGCTTTAGTTGACAATGATAGATAAGGAATGCCCAGCATTTCAGCCTGGCACAGCCATCATCTAAACACTGTCACCCGAACATGAAGGAGCAGGAGGATCAAAGCGGGATACAGCTTAACAGTGGCCAGAGACTGGTTTTCCAAACCAAGAATGACGCAGCGCTGCCGACTCATCCGGCAGCACTGAAATCTGGGGATTGATGTCATGGAGGGAGAGCGTGAGCCTGGAGATATGATGGAGAGGAATACACACTGTGTGTCTTCTAAATGGACACAAAGCTCTGGTGATTCCCAGCACCCGAAAGAGAAAATAAAGGCTTTAGATAAACAAGGATATGGAGGATGGAGCTGAAAGGGAAGAGGACATGTGACATCTGTCTTTCTCAGGCTCTTATCATGTTGGTACAGTTGGTAAGGAGAAGGGGGGTGGGAGTGTTTGGAGGGTAGGGTGGAGGGAAGGAGTGAATAAACATGGACAGTGAAGCTGATAGCGGCGGCTCTACAAAACACAGGACCATCAACCGTCAGCCACCACGTTTGTCCCGGCCAAACCACGGTGCTGTTCACATTTTCCATCCCGCCCCTACCCCTTTCCCGCCCCCTCCTCCTGGGAACCACATCACACTCACACAGCCATACATACATTTGATGCCACACACATGCTCAATCACTAAAAAAGCCACGGACTACTTTCTCACAGCTGAACCCTCAGGCACTAACACACACACACACACACACACACACACACAGACTTCAATAGGACTGGGTTTACAGGCCTATGAAAGCAGCAACACATTGGTTTTGCTACTGTTTACATCCGGCTGACACACATAATGGTCGCAAGGAAAGGAAAATTCACACAGTTTAAACTTGACATCAAATGGAAAATTTCTCTTCTTGATGCTCTATTAGTAACAAAAAAGAAATCACACTTCCTCACAAAATAGCCTAAAAAGATGTGTCCTTTACATGTGCAACTGTACATTTGTGAGCTGTGTCGAGAAACAGGTCACATGTTTCTAAATTCTGGCCTGAGTGCAGAGAGAGGGGTCTGACCTGCTGTGTGTATGGGTAAGGGTGGGGGGCGGTGGGGCGGTGAAGCGCAGACTCAGCACTGATTGACGACTCGATAGCACCTGGAAGGTGGAGTGTGGGAGAGTTGGGCATGTGGCAGCACGCTCTCTGCTCTGTTCTTGTCTGCTGGGCTGCCAGAGGGCACAGCGCTAACTTACACAACTCAAAAGGTCCTTTAACAAAAGCACTGAATACACTCACCTCACACACACACACACACATACACACACACTACACTCACATACCTACACCCAGCTTGATCAGTATTATATATTATTTTACTTCAAATAATTATTTTTTTTATCAAACTGTATCATATATTGCTGCCTTAAGATTAAGGTTTTATTCATGTTGATGGATATTTGGTCTATGATTAAAAAAAACTGGGTTAAGCAGCTAAGAACTGTGTAACAATCATAATGAATAAATGCATTTAAGGATGCAAATAACCGTTATTTTGATTACCTATTAAACTGTTGATTATTTTAGATTTAACAAATAGTTGTTAGTCAATAAATAAATAAATAAATACAATGGAAAAAGAGTTGGCAGAGCCTAAAGTGACATCTTGAAATTGCTTGTTTTTCGTCCTACAAACAGTCCAAAGCCTGAAGACATTTCATTTACAATGATGTTTACACCGAAAAAAAACCCAGCAAATCCTCACACTGGAGAAGCTAGAACCATTCATTGTTAGGCGTTCATTGTTTTGCATGATAAATTACTCAATAAATGACTAATGAATCAATTATGAAAATTGTTGTCAATTCATTTTTCATTTTTTTAAAGACTAACTGCATTACAGAACATTTCCTGACATGCAAAACCACATGTTCAAGTGATGATATAAAGTACAAATCTACAATAATTGTTTTTAAATGTTACTTACTAATAATACTGTAGATATACATTCTCATTTTTTAATAATTAGCTGCCCTTCATCATCAATTTGAACAACAGAATTGTGTTGAAACAACCTCATATCGCTAATTCGTCATGTTATCATCCAATTTGTGAGAAAAAAAGAGCATTTCCCTCTTTTATCATTTGCTGCAGCAGCTGCTGCTTCTCTGCAGAACAACTGAACCTCAAGTTGAGTCTGGAAGAATTATTTACATTTCTTGGCCTTCAGTGTAACCTTTACAGCACTAACAACATAACTGCTGCTGCTGCTTATTTTCCTCCGTCCCTTCCTGTGCTGCAGCATGAGCGAGTCTTGACCAAAATTACAGGTATGTCCGCCTCGCATAGTCATCAAATGACCCAGACTCGAATGACCACTGGCAACACAAACAATAGGCACTTTTCCTTTTACGTACAGCCTCACATTATGTCGTAAACACCTATTATAATCTTAGCATTACTGACCTTAAACATACCATACACACTGCCTGTATGGAAGTTATCACTCTGGCTGGACTATGAGGTGATGGAGAGCACAGACTAAAAGCTAAGACAGAGCCAACTACTCGGATTTTTGGTCCTTTAAATTCTCCAGCAGTGTTTTAAAAGCTGCTGTGTACTCCCAAGCCACTTGCTCTGGCACCATATAATTTACACAGCATGCCTTTGAGCTTATAAAGACAGCCAGATGTGTGTGTGTGTGTGTGTGTGTGTGTGTGTGTGTGTGTGTGTGTGTGTGTGTGTGTGTGTGTGTGTGTGTGTGTGTGTGTGTGTGTGTGTGTGTGTGTGTGCATGTATGGCCTACGCCTCCTGCAGCTATGCTATATTTGCCTTTACAGAACTCTCAACCCCCCCCGCCCCCCCCTTTTCTTTTTTTTACAGTGATGGTGCATGTCCAAACACATCTTTAACATACACTTTCACACAAATATGTATGCACAGTGTGCACGCAGGTGGGTCAGGGTGTGAGTACAGGACAAACAGTTCAGCAACAAACCTGATGATAATGTCATCATTAGATTGTGGGGCAGGCACACACACACACACACACACACACACACACAAACACACACTATGTCATCCTTCCATGCTTATTCCAAACATCATCTAATGCTGTTTCTGAGATGAATACTCACTCCAGGTCTCTTTTTACACCAGAAAGGCCACTATAATATAAAAAGTGTCATCTCTAGGTGTAACAGAGTAGAGATGAGATACTCCAGGCCCATTCTGGCTCCAGGAAAAATGCCCAAACTGGATCCATAGGGGGCTCCTGCCTCATGAGGTCAATTGAACCAAGACGACTAATATAATTTCACTATTACCTCATTAAGTCTGGAGAAAGGCTGCTCTGATTGGAGGTCATTTGTATCTAGGCAGCCAAAGGTTAATTAGTAGTCATGCTCCACGAGTTCACACCAAAAATCCCCTCTTATCAAATGTTAAGGATGACTTTGGGCTCTGTGTTTTAATGAAGAGGGAGGAGGGGGGTGGGGGCTTGGCATGAAAATATTTGGGATCCCCTGCCTGCCCTACGTGGCTCTGCCATTTGGCTTACATTTTAGCGACTGCTGATTGGGACTTTAAAGGTGCTTTCACGTACTTCTGTAATGTCTAGATGAGGAGGAAGAAAAGTGAGCTGTAGAGGCTCATTTGCAAGAAGAAACTCACCCTTGATCCTGCGCTACATGCCGATTTCTGCTCCCCGCTGGAGAAACTCCTCTTCGCTCGACGGCGTTGAACCTCACAGCCAACACATAATCCTCATTACGTCTTTTTCCCTAAATATAAGTCCCCACATGGAAAATAAATGTGTACAGACTCTTGAATCATATGAACGCAACCTTTTAGAAGAAAAAAAAGTCGCAAAGGAAGTCGCAGACTCAGTCCTGTTGCTGTTTCAAGTTTTCAGTAGTTTTTTGGGGGAGTTTTTCACGAGCGCAAAAAGCAGAAAATAACAGTCATAATAGTTCTCCAACTTGGCCGTGAATAACAACGACGTGGTCTTCTTCTCTCGCTGGGACGTTTGGTATGTTTATAGTAGTGGTCCCTTTAGTCCAATGGAGGCGTTCAGGACAGGAGAGAGGAGCATATGCTAGATTCAATGGCTGCAGAGAATGTCGGAATCACGATCTTTACAATGAGGCACAGTGATTTCCAAACCCGAGACAAATACAGGGGGTCATGGAATGATTAAAAAGACAGTAAAACAGATATATGATGTGTATTTTTTTCACACTTTTTCTCTAATATTTGGATTTACCTCTCAAATAAAACATTTGGAAAATCCACTCTGATTAAATTGGTTAACACTGGTGGAAGATAACCAAGTGTGTATGCTCAAGTACTGTATTTTAGTACAATTTTGAGGTATTTGCACTATAGTATTTGTATTTGATGCTCCTTCAGCTCCACCACACTTCAGAGAGTTTATGATGTACCTTTTACTTAAGTACATTCATTATTAAATTACTTTGCCGGCTCAGATATTATGCATAATTAACAACTTAAATAAGCTATAATGGTATTTTATAGATTGCACGGCCCAGTAGTTCATGAAAATGTGAGTAGTACCCTAGTCTTGACAGGCTACAATATTTAAATGCTGCTACATGTGAATCTCATCAATAATAACTCATTAATGTGATAATAATACAACACTCAGAAAAGGTTGTTTTACATTTGCTCGCAATAATTCAGTACTTTTACTCTGATAAAAAAATTTGAATTCAAGACTTTTACTTGTAACCGAATTTTGATTGTGGTATTAATACTAATAACAAGCACTGGCGTGTTAAGTATGTAGGCTATGTGGACAAATAACTGATGCATTTTAAAAATTTTTGACACTATTTAGTCACATCAGCAAAAAAGCACGGAGCTGTATGGTCAAAAGAAAGAATATTTAAGAAAAAAGAAACTGTAATATATGTGTGTGTGTGTGTGTGTGTGTGTGTGTGTGTGTGTGTGTGTGTGTGTGTGTGTGTGTGTGTGTGTGTGTGTGTGTGTGTGTGTGTGTGTGTGTGTGTGTGTGTGTGTGTGTGTGTGTCCTTGTCTATTTTTCCCACACTGAAATGATTGAAATGTGTGGATTAAGTCTGAACACGCCAGCAGAGCTCAGAGTTTGCAGCCCTGGCGGAGACCATGAAGGCAGCAGTGGGTCC
This sequence comes from Scomber scombrus, assembly GCF_963691925.1. Taxonomy (NCBI): domain Eukaryota; kingdom Metazoa; phylum Chordata; class Actinopteri; order Scombriformes; family Scombridae; genus Scomber; species Scomber scombrus. The sequence goes on from NC_084986.1 coordinate 15,375,504, forward strand.
AGATGCCTAAACGCCGCCCCCTCTGCTCTGACATCAGACCGGAGGAATCTGAGGAATGCCGGGCTCCTGGGAGAAGTCCTCCTCGTTTAATGGTTTTCTAGGGGCCACAGAGGTGACTAAACGTCGGACAAAGGAGGTCCCCTCACATATTTACCCCCCCCCCCCCCCCCTTGCCTTTTGGCCGTGCGTGAGTTACAACTTCAGTGGGGCAATTTATTTGCATAACCTACATTTTTACAACATGTAGGCTTTAGGCTGTAAGCAACTGTTGATATTATTTTACAACTTATATCGTATATGTTGATTTCATGAAATATATATTATTAGTATTTATAAGATAATCCCAATACTGTTTATCAGTTAATTATTTTATATTACAAAAAAGTGCTTAACAATAAAAGTGTAGACTTCTATGTGGTATTAAAATAGAAAATTTGCAGTATTTTGTTCCAATTTTCTGTCACAACCCTAGTAGTAACCAAACATTTAGTTAATTTTAGTTAATTATTCAATTAAACATTTTGTTTCACAACATGGTGATATTTTAAAGTTCTGCACATTCAAAGATATTGTAATCATGATGGGGAAGTTGTAAATCCCTCCAAATTTAAATATTTACAGTACAGGAACATAGTTTTTTATAAACACAACATGTGAAATGTATTTGTAATTGTTGGATGTCAGGTCCTCCTCATTTTCCCCCACATATTCAGAAACACCACAGAAGACATGAGTAAACGTGTCCTCAATGGTGGTTACAGCCTAGGAAATAGCAACAGCGCATTATAAATCTGAATGGCCTTACACAGTATACTAATCATTCTATGTTTTTATGTTTATTTTTTATGCTCCCCTTGTGCGCCACAACTATACCTATTTCATTTGCTGTAATATACTGTCACCCACTTGCTGTTATGTGTCCCTGTGAGAATAAATTGGTGTCTCATTTTACATTTTCAAGTATCACCGGAAGTTATTAATCACCAAAACCTATGAGGATATCACCAGAATATTTAATGACACCACAGGAGAGTAAAAAAATACAGAATTATCATCGAGAGCCCCTGCAGGTTTGTTCATCCTTCACAGAGGTGATCTCCTGTGAAGGATGAGTGATTATTATGAATCTCTTTAAGTTTTACACTTATTTAGTTTAGCTAATCCCAAACTTATTTTTACACATGGTGGAAATTTGACATTCTCAGCCAAACTTTCTGTAATTTTGTGGTGAGTTTTAAGGATGACTAAAGTGTAAAGGACTGAGCTTGCAGTGAATAGTTACAATGCAACTCTCAGCAGAATAGACAACCAGGCCTTATTTGTAACAAAATTGCAACCTCTTGTGGTCAGCAGCTCGCAGCAGCAGCAGCAGCAGCAATCAGGGCATGAAAAAAACAGCATGAGAAAACCATCATGTCAACCAACAGGACAATAATAACTCTAAAGTAAAGAACTTTTTTTTTTAAAAACATGTGTTAAAAACTTTAGATGTTGATTTTCCCTGAACTATGAACTCCTCAAGCAGGTGGTTTTATAGCCAAATACTTCATCATTGTTAACCTTAAACTCAAACTACAACAGCCAGAGCAGCCCAACTATCATTATAATTTAAAAAAACACATATATTTCTTTGATTTGTCCTCAAGATACCCTGACTATAGCCTGCAACCACTGCAGGGTCCAATATTTGTCACATTAACTTTTAATCTAAAAAAAAATGTTTCGTATGTCCCAGTGTAAACTAACAGGAGATTCCTGAGGGCATTTACTTTGACTGCATGTGTACATTTGAATTCACTTTAAGGAGTTGGCAAAGCTAGAAGGAAACATCACAATACAGAGGCGACACACTGAGATCTCCACAAAGCCTTCTCTATTAACGTCACAGTAGTGCTCCCTCCACTGTTCATCATCCCTTCATGAGTGAGCCAGAACTGGGAAATATTTACCTTAACACATTGAAACACTGAAAAAAGAATAGCAGCTAGGAATGTTAATGTAGCATTTCAATTTTCATGTTCTTGCTTGATGATGTGAAATGGTGAAATGTTTTGATGTCAGTCTTTAAGACTTTCACCAATCACATATACAGATATCAATCACAGACAGAGGACTCAGAATGCAACACAGTGCAAATAACTCAAAAGACAGGGATTCACTGCTTCCTTTCAAAACTCTGGCAAAAAAAAAATTATATGATAAGTTTAGGTACTACATGTGTTCAACTATTTGTTGAAAGGCATTCCTGGAATGAGGGAGAATGGGGTGTGTGACTAATGGACTCAACAAAAAAGAAATTATAGCACTTCAACACACTCTAACACAGTATAAGTGCTGCAAAGAAGAAGAATAGACAGATCTTAATTGTCCACTCACATGGAAATTTTGCCCGCTTTCGCTCCTAGCTGCTATATACCCGTACTAGCATGTGATGTTGTAGGAAATTATATTTTCCATCAGACTGGTGTAAAACATCCTCAGGACTTCTTTGCTCAAGTCAGAGCAATTTATTTTCCTTAGAAGAAACAATCTTTGCATTGCCTCCTTAAAAATGTAGTCGGAGTGTTCATTAAAATTTAAGTTGGTGTCTAAAATCATTGTGAAATATTTAAAACTACCTACCATCTCTACAGCGGCCCTGAATTGTAATTGGCTGACAAATTGGTCGCTCTTTTGACAACTTGAATACATTGTTGGTGTGATAAATCCATGAACTCACTAGTTCATCGCTAACATTAAACCCACTACTGTCATGTCATCTACATACTTAAAAAGACAAGATCTACATTTCGGTTATATACATAGAAAAAAGTACAGGAGATAAAATGTATCTTGAGGCAAGATAGTATTCAAAATGATTTCATCAGACAGGGAGCTGGATAAAAAATGTGTAGTCTTAGATTATCTAGTTTTTTATTTCCTTTGTTTGTAAGGATACCAAAGGGTGTGTCTTAGTTATAAAGCCTGACAATTGGCTGAGTCTGAGATCCAAAGGAAACAACATGTTTTTTATTTTCTATTTCAGGATTTTGGAAAAAGGCAGAGAACTGTGCTTCCTGTGATGTCCTGTGGGAGATACTGTGGGAGTTTAAAATACTTACATTGCTTGTAATGAAACCTTATGTCCCTTTACACCCAGATAGTGTGAGAGCTGTTTTCTGCTTCACTGCAGTTCACGAGAAAATGAGAAATGTATGGATTCATAATAAAGTCAAGCTAAATTCTGGGCCTTGACTTTAGGGTGTCATTTCTGCAGGTAACGTAAAACTGTAATTAATGTTTGCTGCTGAGCATTTCTCAGTAAAAATCTAAAAACAAACGCCATGCTCTGCATTTCTAAGTGAGTCTCTTGGAGGAGGGCTTTAGCCAGTTGTTGATATTTGGAAAAGGATGGGATGACGTTGTGCTCTCTCCTTGTTTTGCACACTCATGGGGAGTCTCAGAGTTTTTATATCCTGTTTCCTTCATGTTTTGTTTGACCAGTAAGGTTTTCTCAGAAATTTGCCTACACTGCACTCTGAGTTTTAAGTTGTAGGAAGTTCAAGACAGATGAATTAGGTCTACATGCTTTGGCTTTTCAACATGAGACATATTTATGATGACAGACTGTATAAATAATATTGACTTAACTATGAGAGAGACGCCCAGACCACATGGAATTCTTCCTATAAACTTTTCATTAAGCGGCCAGTAAGTCACTATCTATAAATATAAATGTCAGTACATACAGTTCTGTATTTTTACATTTGAGAAAAAAAAAAAACCTTAAAAACTTTTTTTAGCCAGAAATTTGGTGACTGATCCTCATGTGACTCAGAATATACAAAAAAAGGGAAATGTTTCATCTTCCTAAAAATGTGCAGCTGATGCACATTTTTGTGTGTTTGACTAATATTTATTCAAAAATTCAAAAAACGGTGTTCAAAAATACTGTTTATCCATCGTTCATCATCATTATTCATTGAAAGCATGATGTTTTCCACTGATATACAGTTGCAATCAGAAATTTTCAACCCCCTCACCTCAAAAGACATTTTAGTGATGTGTATGAAGGATAATGACAATAAGTGACAAAAAACCTCATTAAATAACAGAAAATATTTATTGATACATATTTGAGTTATTTTGACAACACAAGTTGACTCAACTTTGAAGTTCAAATGAAAAATGTAACTCTCTTAACAAATGTGCATGTGCAGTATTATTCAACCCCCAGCTTCAGTACTTTGTGGATCATCCTTTTGCTTTTATAACTTCTAATAAACATTTTCGAAGGGTGCTGACAAGCTTCTTACACCTCTCGATCGGTATCTTTGCCCATTCTTCATGAGCAGAAGCCTCCAGCTCAGTGATGTTTGATGGCTTCCGTGCTGCAACTGCCTTCTTTAAATCCCACCAAAGATTTTCAATCAGATTTAAATCTAGTGACTGAGAAGTCCACTCCAGGACATTCCAGGATCTATTTCTGCAAAATAGCTCTGGTTGACTTGGAGGTGTGCTTGGGATCATTGTCCTGCTGGAAAGTCCAATGATCACCAAGGTTCAATTTGTCAACAGAAGACATCACGTTCCTCCTTAAAATGGCTTGGTATTTCTGGGAATCCATGATACCAGGTACACGGTCAAGATTGCCAGTTCCTGCTGCAGACAAACAGCCCCACATCATCAATGATCCACCTCCATGCTTGACTGTGGGGATGGTATTCCTGTGGTCATAAGCCTGGCCTTTCGCATGACAGACATACCGCTGGTCCATATGTCCAAACAGGTCCAGCTTGGTTTCATCAGTCCATAGAACTGTCTCCCAAAACTCTGTAGTCTTATCCAAATTCCTCCTGGATTATTCTAGGCGACTTTTTATGTTCTTTGTGGTCAAGAGTGGAGCGTGTTGGAGTCCGGCCATGAAGTCCTTGTTTATTCAGTGCACGTCTTATAGTTGCCACTGAGGCACTTGTACCAGCCTTCATCAGGTCATCCTGTAGTTGTTTTGCAGTAACATGGGGGGTTTTCTCAGTTGTCCTGACTAAGTTGCTATGGGCCCTTGATGAAATGTTGGGCTTTCTTCCTCAGCCAGGCAGGTTTGCAGCTGTTCCAGATGTTTTGAACTTCCTTATGATGTTCCCAATGGTGTCTCTCGGAATGTTGAATGTTTTGGAAATCTTCTTATACCCAAAGCTCTTCAGGTGTGATGAAATAATCGCCTCTCTCAGCTTTATGGAAGCTCCTTTGTCTTTCCCATGATTGCAGCTCACCTTGGATACCTTCATGGGTGGGGTTTACATACGCATCACAGCTGAATCAAATGAAGGATCATTATAGAGTTCCCAAAGGCTTCATTATGTTTCTACTCCACTTTAGGCCATAAAAACTGGCGGAAGGCTTTAAAAACAACAATATTATATAGGGGTTGAATAATTGTGACATGGCTATCTTAACAAAATATACTGTTACACACAAATACTACATGATTTATTTTCTGTGTTTATTTTATGTATCACTCAACTCATAAAGAAGTCATCCAAAGAAGAATCTGTCTCTTTGACAAAACTTTAATAGATAAATCCTTAAAATCTTTGGGGGGTTGAATATTTCTGATTGCAACTGTATAACGATAGACCATTGCGATTGCATTGAGATTGCAAATATTTTTTCTCCATCAACAAAAAGCATAACAACTAAAGATTACACTGTCTATGCTTTCTGAAAACTGAGGATTAATTACCAATTTATGAATGACTGATTAAGTGTTCATCAATGATTTGCGGTTCTAAATTATGTATAGAGACTAACTATGTATGTGAGCATTAACACAGTGGCATAATTTCCATTACTAACTAATACTGTACAATGGATTCAGTTCATTACATTCACAGCATACATCTTTTCTATAAATGCCAGTTAGATGTGGAACATTGTGTAAGAACACACTTGGGTCTGAAAGTTGTTAGCTGTTTTTTGTGAGGACGAACTTGGAGTCTGTACGCTTCAGTTGAAAACATAACATCATTAAAAAAGAAACATCTGCAACATTGAACCCTTGACATCTGACTTGAACAGAAGTTATCTTTTTATCTTTTTGGCAACAGGATGTCTCAAAAAGGACATGAAGAATATCTGTGCATAATAGAAGGTCAAATGTGGGCGTGATGGTGGTAAAACTTTCACAAAAATAATGACGTCAGACTGGAATCATGTTATTTGACTTTAGAAGATATCAACTACAACCAGTGGTGGAAGAAGCATTCAAACCATTTATTTCATTAAAAGTATCAATGCTACACTATAAAAATACTTCACTACAAGTAAAAGTCTTGCATTTAAAATTATACTTATGTAAAAGCACTGAAATATTGTAAGTAGATATATACTTTCGTATTATTACTAACATTAGTATTTATACAATTTAAACCATTTGAGGACCTGTCGCATACCAATCTCTCATTTTCTCTATATATATTTCACAGTTCTACTCACTCATATATTATGTTGCTATGTTTCAATGAGGGCAAAAATATAAAACAAAATCTTAAAGGTGTATTCCAGCAATTTACTATTGCACTTTTATAAAGCTGGGGAACTACATGGGACAGATTTTTCTTTTTTAAATCAATGCATCAAAACACCCAGACCTTTAGTCCCTGTGTGGGTCAAGCTCCAGTTACATTGGAATTTGTATTTCCCATGATCTAGTTGGTTAGCATTGCAACGCCCTCAGCCTCCTAAAAACCTAAAAACTCCACACGTTAAGTTTGTAATGCTTATGCTAGTATAAAATCTTAAAAGTATTAGGGTGTCTTATCAGCTGCTCATATGGACACTGAAAGAGGTTTTCCTCACTGTAATCATTCCTCATGTTTATACTAGCTGCTAAAATTATGAGCCGTGTCTTCAGATTTGCATTCAAAGAAAACCCTTAAAAATATGACCTTAAAGAGGAGATGGAGGTCAGTAAAATCACCTGCTTAAGTGTTTGGCTTGAGTGAAAACCTAGAAACACATTCATTAGTGGCACATAATTGGAGGCCACTTATTTAAAGGTTTGATGATGCAATAACATCATCCACAACAAGTCCTCAGGTCTTGTTTTGTCTAACCAGACGTCTAGGTAGCTAGGTATGTTGATATGTATACAAATCAGTATGTAACTGGGTACTGGCATATATGCACAATAGGATGTTGTGACCAGTTTGATCTCAACACATTTGAATAATTTTACAAACTGCAAAGTCTCGACATTTTTGGACGTTCCGCAAATGATCACAACACATTTGGTCACTGAGCACTTTAATTCCCTAATGCACAGCTACCAGTGTCCAGAAATAATCTCTACAGTCCCCAAGTGTTGTTTGCATTGTTGAAAATTAATTAAGTACATTTCCTCAACTACTGTACTGAAGTACAGATTTGAGGTTCTTGTACTTGGGTATTTTCATTTATATGCTACTTTATACTTAAACAGCACCACATTTCAGAGTGAAATGTATTTTTACATAAGTGTGTGATAAATTACTAGGCCACCAGGACACGCTAATGAAGTGAAATGAAAATAAAAAAGTTTTAATTCTCCAGTTACACTGAAAATGACTTAATTCCCCAGATGTTAAGGGTTTCCAAGACCCCAGCAGAGTAGAAAAATATACTTAAAAGACTCAACACCAATGCACACATATACCACTCATGGTCACTTGTGTTTTCTTGGTGTGTGGTGAAGCATGGTCGATCAGTTCGCCTCAGGCAGCCGCATGTCTGGCTTCAAGCCATAGCAGCTCTTCTATAAAGCTCTGTTTTGCGATTTGACGTTCAACCTGGTACACAAAATCTTGTATAAGGAACATGTTGATCTTTGCTGAACTAAGTGAAAAAACTTGTTGTGAAGCCAGGATTTCTGTCCCGCAAATAAGGTGCACAGCTTTGCCTAAATTATGATGTGGAGTGGATTCTGTCTCATGGTACGCCATGGCCTCAGTAAATGGGTACTTTGAAAACACATATTTGTGTGTTTGTTTGTTCTTTTATCCACGCTGAACCAGTGTGACCCACCTACAAAAACTAACCTTTGCTATTCCAAGGTGGTAACTTTAAAAATACCTGGCTTATACTTTAAAGTGATTGGAGAAAATGAAGCTTTTCACAAAATCTGACTTGTAACAACCTTTTGAAACATGTACACATCCTTACTTCCCTTCACTTGTATCTCCGTTTTGAACTTCAGCTTCTTTCTCCTACAATGCAATGAAGGGAATTAAGGCAAATGAGACATTCATCCTTAAACCGGCAATATTTTGAAGTGATGTCAGCCTGTTCAGTACGCACAGCTGCATAATCTGACATTGAGCATATAATGGATTGCCCTGGTTAAAACAAGGCCTTTAGTAAGTTTGTAAAAAGGTTACAGGTAATGTAATTCTATCCTTTTCAAGCATAGGTGGCCTATTATAGGACTAACAGCCTTAAAGGGATATAATAGCCTACTTCGCAGCTTTGGGGGAAATAATTGGACTCACTCTCTCTCTCTTTCCATGACGATACTCAGATGCACTTGGAAAGAAACAGGACATCGCACATAGAGGGTGACTGGCTGAGTAATGACTAAAAAGCAAAAAAGGTGGCGAGGCATTTTTATGATTCATTTATTACATAAATTGCAAACACCAAATAACTCCAGAAAGGAACATTTTTTTTTAAAAATGTGGCACCATATGAATTAAATAAATTGCTTTTTTTCTAAATGTATCCACATTTGCGTAAACATGACTGTTATTCTTCTTTAACAGCCCACAGACAGTTTGAGAAAACCACTGTATAGGGATGTGGTGATTGTCATTTTGCAGCCCCATTATGGGAGCCACAGATGCTGCATGCTGGTGAAAGTTGAGGAGGACTGTTGCTGATGCTGTTGCCAGGCAATTGACATTTTCTTTTGTATTTTCTGCATTTCAGTGATTGAAATGAGACTGTCTGTAGGTACCGAATCCTTGCTACTCTGGACCCCACTCCAAATGTCTGCCCTAAACTTTAAAGATCCTCTCTACTCTTTCGTCTTTAAGATATATGTAAAATAATCTTCTTAGTAATAATGATTTGCACCCTCTAGTGATTACATTTGATCTCTCTTTTCGTAAGTTAACAGATAATGGCAGCATAAATCTTACAAACTTAACTATATTGCACTTTCAACTTACTCTTGTAAGCAGGCTTCTCTATCATAGTGAACTGAATTATGGGATGCACTTCATGCTAGAAGCACACAAAAAACACAAGTGAATGTGGTGTGCATGTAGCTGCTCATGTGCTGTTGGAGCATGAGATGTTTTAAATACAATATTTTTTTGTTGTCTGGCTAAATGTAGGGCAGCAACTAAAAATATATTTGGTTCATAAACCATCAGAAAATAGTGGAAGTGGGTAGGTATGTAGATGTTTGTGTATATTAGTGCATATTGGCATATTTGAATAGCATGATGTTCAGGAGGTTGTATCTGTTTTATTGATGATAGCTGGTAATATCCTAACATTCTCACAAGTTAGTTATACTAGCCAAATGGTTGAGGAGGAGGGGGTAGGTGTGGAAGATGGGGGTTTTTTGGGGTCTCCAAATGTGTAGTCTTTTATGCTGCAACTTTTTTTATGTGGGTTTGTGAATGGTTTTCTGTTCAGTGAATCATGGTCATTTGTGTCGTTGTATTATCTTTATGTTGTTGTGCATGTGTTTGTATTTATGTGGTTATGTACATATATACTATATATGTCAGTACATGAAGTTCTGTGGATACATATATATATAGATAAATAGATATGTAACCCCAGCCCCAGGTAGCTAATGAGTATTATTTGACAATTGTTGGGGTGTTGTAGTACACTGGAACGGGGCCTGCGTTCGTCTGGTTTTGGCGCAGTATGCTTGTAAAGAACTAAATATGAATATGAAATAATTTGGCGGTGCCTCCAATAATATGTAAGAAGTAACACCAATTTAGGTACTTCCCTTTAAAGTAAACAACTAACCTGTATTTTAAATGACCACAAAGTATAAACCTTATAATTAAAACACAGATGTAGTTTCAACAATAACAATTATTTATTACACAATTAACTAATTCACTGTTGACCTTTAGATGTGTATTGGTAACAATGTTCAAAAACAATATGCTGATCTCACAGTTGTGACCTTCAATCAATCAGTTATAACCCACAAGAAGGTGAAAATGACCATAAGCTAAAATGTCCACAGCCCACACTCACACACACATTCACACCGGGCTTATAGAATAAATGCAAATTAAGTTAACACGTTGCAGGCCCGGTCGATGCTCGTGAGCGGTGAGGCCAAAAACGAAAGGCCGCTTCACTGGGTTTAACCAGCACAACTAAAAGGCACGTGCACAAGTACTTACAGATCCAACAGTCAGAGTGGAGGATGGGGGAAAAGGGCAGAGGGCACGAGGTTTGAGCGGCCAAGGTGAAGCTAGCGGCAACACGATGCAGGAACCACACGCTCAAGTACAGCAGCTACAGTCTCTCTCACGGTCCAGGGCTTTCCCGGTCCTCACTCTCTCCCTCATGGCAAATGTCCAGTCCTGAATCAAATAACTCCTTTTAATATCAAAACTACAGGCTAACTCATGGCAAAACCCCACAGTATACAAACTACACAAATTAGCAATTGCTAGTCGCAATGCAAAAGTAGCAGTGTAAGGCTATGAGCATGTTGAGCTAACGGCTAGCAGCGATTAGCATTTTAGTTCGTATTTACACATTTCACATAAAAGTGAGTACATAAAACACATGTATTTACCTCTGACAGCTTCTCAGAGTACACACACTTCCACCACGCGACGACTCTTCGTCAGTCTTGGGAGCTTAGAGTGTTTTACTTTATTTTTTAATATACAGCTTACAGTTTAGCTCTTATGCTCGACGCCGATAAAATGGCTCTGCCGTAACTATCTTTGATGCGCCGTAGTTGACGCTAAACACCTCCTACCTGATCAAGGTGAGGACAGGATTGGCTAAGGACTGAGGGTACAAAGATGAGAGAAGGAGAAGATGCTCCACTGCCCCAAAAATAAACACTTTCCTGCTCACTGTGCCAACAACCAACTATGAATTGCTTTTAAACTAACAACACACTTGTATCTCTGACTTTTTAACTGTACATAGAATGACGTTTTACATGTTATAATCCAACATTTTTTTTAAACATATTTATGCCTTATAAACTGTTATTTATTATCAACTTAAAACATTTTAATCTCTGTAAATAAATGAAATAAGAGCCACAGGGCTACAGATATGTTTGATATTCACACATAAAGAATGTATGTGTGAATGTATATCAATAAAAAGTTGATCACAAAAAAGAACAGACATCTAAAACACTAAGACATGCAGTTTAAAGTGATATAAAAAAGGAGAAATTTGCCAAATTGTAACACATTCAAGAAGCTTGAACGATCAAAATTATGGCGTTAGTGTGAAAAATGTTGTTAAAATAGCTGCTGATTCCTTTTCTGTTGATTGAATAATTAATTGATTTACACTTACGTTTCCGTTGTAGTTGAATCTCTTTGTTTTGTTATATATGTGAAACAGACAATCTTCGCCTTGTGTAACAGGAAATGTCTGAGAAATGTGACTTTAAAGTGAAATCTAATTGACTAAAACTAATTTAGGGGATGACGGGGAATGAGAGGCCTATCTGCTGTTATCTCCTGAGCCTTTAAGGAAACAATATGGAGACACTACGTAATGTCTGTGAATTTCCCCACTGAGGGATCAATGCACATTAGGGTGGACAGGGTCTCAGTAAGCCAAACAACATCACTAAAGTCTGGGTGGCCTACAGACTCTTGCACTCTTGATTGTATAGTTGTTGTATGGTCTGGGTTAAAGGGTATAGAGTTATAGTTGAGTGATTTTGGCCCAGTTGACCACAGTGCCTGGCTGGTTCGGTGAGACATGATAACAGCTAACAGCAAAGGTTGTTCACATCACAATATGCAGAGCTTGCTTCAGTCAGTCGACTCCAGTCGTCTGCTCTCATCAGGGGGGCGGAGTGGAATTCATTTGGTTGGAACACATGTTATTCTCACTTGTTAGTGGCCAGTCGGTGCTGTGTGAGGAGTCTTTGTGCCAAGCAGCAGTCATATGAGTGTCAGTCAAATGGTCTGCTCCTGCAAGAGGTTGATGATTGTGATAACCAGAGAGCAGAGGGATGTTCTCACATGTGAAATAGTATCCTCCACTCCCTTTGACCTCAATTCTTTATTGTGAATATCAAACAGTGCTAATATGGACCCGTTTACGTGTCATATCATTAAAATGTTCCATTGCACATGTAAGACTTCCTGTAGCCGATATTCATGTAAGAAAAACACATCATTAAAAACAAAAGAAAGTTTCCAGATACTCAACAACAACAATGCAAAAGTGTCCATTTCATAGTCTTCATGTTATTTCATCATCTTCCACAGATCTAACCTCCCACTACATTCATGATATAAAGGACTGTATGAAAACAAAATACATTTAATTTTCTATTTTGCATAAATCACACCAAGCAATACAAACATAACGCCCTGTTTCCAATTATTTAATAGTGCCTGTAAGATACTGCACCTCAGTTTCCTTCTGGGCAGATAAAAGGATAAAGGTTCCCATCTTTTGAAATCTATCATTTTCAAGTCTTAAAATGATATTCACATGTCCTTATGTATGTTGAAATAGTTGTGCTTGCTCTAATCATGTCCATCTGTTCATGGACATTGATGTTCCCTCCATGTTATGAAGGGAGTCTTTAATGAAAGTGATGGAGGATATTTGAAATTTTATCTGAAGTTAATATGAGGCTTCAATACTCTAAATTCATCAAATAAAGTGAAGATATTCTATAGCTTCAGTCTTTTTTAGTACAAATCCCATCTTTTTGTTTTCACATATAATGTTTCTTTGCTGAGCTGCAGCAGAGAGAGAGCCAAGTAATGAGGGAATTTCATACTAACAAGACTGTAATGTGAGACGGTATTCACTTGAGTTGTCTATCTGCTGAAGCCCCATAACTTCAGATAAACTCTGGGTCATATCTTCTCACAGACATGACATGTGGATTTTCTCCCCCATCACTTACATTATAAATGCAAGAAACATGGGCGGTCTTGGAGACCTTCCCAAACAAAATTTGTAACAGAGCAGTATTCTGGTTCAGGTTTTTAACAGGTGGTTTGACACTTTTATCTGGCTATACTAGCATGAGAAAATATATGAGTACATTTTGTCCAAAGGAAGAGTTTGACCCCAGATCACACATTTGAAGATATTAAAAAGCTAAAAAGTACGGAAAATGAGTCGATGACTATCTCAACTCATTGTTTATTTAAACTTGAGGATGATACATAACACTGCTAACATTTAGGGAAATGCCAAGCTTGGATTTCTGTTAAGTTAACAATTTCCTAACATTTTGTGTTGACAGTGTAAGACCCACCTGAACTGAGCTACCTGCCATGTGGGCATCAGTGACTAGTTAATGTTAGCGGCATCAATGCTGTGTACGTGTGTGCATACAATGTGAGAATCTGCCTGTGTGCAAGGTAGCAGGAAAACGTGGTATATAATTTCACTGGGCACATTTTGGCATTTTCTCAATAAGTAGGGGAAGTGGATTTGATAATAAAGCTCTGAAAAGAGCACAGAGTGGATAGACCAATGCACTGACTTTCAACAAGGTAAAAACATGGTAAAAATGGGGTGTCTAAACTAATAATTTAGTCTCACGCTCATGTAATAGCTGTGACATCTATGGCAGGGAGAATGACGACAGCAAGCAAAAGCTGTTTAAATGCTCAATTAGACATGACTAAGACAGACCTTGAAAATTGTGAACTTATCCTTTAAATTTTCCATATTAAAGTCAGTTATGGGGAAACCATATGTTCTTATTAGCCCATGTTTTTTTTATCAGATCAGTATTAACTTTTTTAATCAAAATGCAGATTGATGTGAGAACAGTTGTGTAAATGACAGTTGGTTAATGGCAAGTCTTTATTAAGCAGTGATTCACACCCTGCAGCAGTGTTGTCTGGGGGTTGCATCGTTATTAAGCGGTGGAATTACACTCTAAAGGGCTGTTGGGATGCATCATCTCCATTTGTTTTTAACCTTTCTGTGTCTGCCAAAGAGGTGGTTTAGCAAGCATGGTCTCTTTTTTTTTTTCTCCAACCCGTTAAGCGATACGGTGATGACTCAGATTCACAAGTAGGAGCTGCCCAGTGCAAACAGAGCAAGGCCACATGGAGGTTAAGTGGGTTAAATCTATGAAGGCTTTGGTTCTTGTTGCTCAGAGAGAAAAACATAGTTACTCCCACTTCAAAATGTCCACATCAAGGTCTTAAATCTTAAATTATGTCATTGTTTATACCCTCTATCATCATACTTACAAAATCCCAGTTATATTTTAAAACTGCCTTGGTCAGTCTTGATTGTGTGGAGTTTCACACTCCTCCTACTGAGCATGATGCCTGATATTTGTGATGTAACTAAAGCAAATTGATCTTTTTCAAACCACGAAAAAGACATCAAAACGCAGTTACAGCATTTTGAGTTTATTATAAGTAGTAGCCTTTCAAAAACTGAAGCATTGAAGCACTCTTATTTTATCCTCAAGTAAATCTCATCTGTGTTTCATCAATGATGGTTTACAGAAGCTAGAAGCCTTGCAGTGGAAAAATCTGCATTTCCTCACTGCAAAGCACTGTCAGCAAAAATGATGACAACATGGGATTAAAATGCATAATAAGAAGAAACTATGAAATTTAAATAATCCCACAAACTGCCCATGAAATGAATGTGTCATCTTGACTTGATGGCGAGCCAAGTAAAAACACAGCCAGGAACTTTTTCTGTTAACTGTAAATCAGTGGGATATCGGGTGGGGATGGAAAGGCAGTTTATTATTTTTATAGGACGGGTGGAGGAGCAGGGCCATTAAAAAATGTGTGGTGGTTCATTAATTTATGTCCATTTGTGCAACACTGATGTCACCTGAGATAAACGTTTTTCAAGATGATTACGTCATTTAGAGTATTTGAAGTGTTTGTCATTAGAGATCATTAACTTGTAGATCCTTTAACCTGAAGTGTATGAGAATTCATTTTTATCATGTGGTTTCATCAAACAATTCTTAGCTCCAAGTTAGCTCCAATCCTTTTGAAAAACAGTGTTTGTCTTCATTAATAAAGCAAGGTCAATCTACAAAGCGCTGAAGAGTTGGTCTGAATAGTTTATTATATGAGCTTGATGAGAAGACTCTGTGTCCTACTCCCAGGTGATTAACTGCAATGAGTTATGATATGTAACGGCAGGAATGCTGTGAACTAGAAGTCTTTTTTTTCTCACACTCTAAAAATGCTTTAAATTTGCTGTGTCTCCTCTGTTTTATCGCTGCACACCTGTGATATCAGATAAGAGCGTTATTGTGAAATGTGGATTATCTGCCTTAAGTAAAGACGTTTGGTGTTGTGATAAAAATGCAATGTACAGTCAGGCATCTATTTTCTTACATAACCTTGTTGTCGTTTCTCAAAATGTTGGAGGCCTGTTTTCTCCACTGTTTTAGTATTTGCTCAGAAAATGAACAAATTTGAGAACATATCATTCCAAATGACTGATATCCTTATGGTTTTGTAAACCTTTTTTTGTAATGAACATTGTAAAGGAAAATGCTCTTAATTCCACTTTCCACTTTAGTACAATAAAGAGCTGGGACATTGTGCCAGTCATTCCTGCTATTAATGCAAAGATTAACACATTATGGGCCACACTTGGCAGCGTGTTGATGGTAGAGTAATAATATTTAAAGGAGGTCTTGACTAAAACAACATGCGCAAGAAATTATGAAGGGGTTTTCATTTTCAGTAACACAAAAGTACTTCAACAAGTTACTTTTCTCAGAAGGTAATGCTGTAATGTAACTAGTTACTTTGTAATGGCAGTAACTTTGTAATGTAATTAGGAGATGTTAAAAATACATCTCCTTTTGATTTTTTTGTTAGGACTTCTTTGATATTATTCCACCAGTCCTTAAATGTTGGACATGTCCAAAGCATAAGTAGTATGAAGGCAGCATTTCCTTCACATCTCAAGCAAGAATCTACTGGTTTTAGGTTCCATTTATATAGATGTAGTGGTGCCTAATGCCATCTGTGTAATATTTTCAGTTGAATAAACCTATTGTCCATTCTCTTGTAAACTGTTTTCAAAACACTGAATTTGAATAACCTTGTTATACCTCCAAAACTGATTACATGATCATTGCTATTTCTCTACCAATTGGTTTGAAGCTTAGGAAGAGCTTAGTGTGGCTATTGAATAAATGCAAAACATAAGTAACCATTTTGTCCAATTAACTTTTTATTTTTATTTTTAAAGAACAGTTCCATTGACCAGATTTTGCAAAAAATGTAGCATGTGACCTAGGACGACTCTCTGGATATGTGAAACCTCATGCTAAGACTCTTGCCATTTTATTTGACTCTGATTTTATAAACAAATAAATGCTGTCTTTGCTGTTGAGCATATGTTTTCCTTTAGGGATTTTGAGACAATAATCCATGCTTTTATTTCTTCTCGACTGGATTATTGCAACGTACTATATTTCGGAGTCAGTCAGACTGCACGTCTTCAGCTGGTACAAAATGTGGCCGCACATTTGCTAACCAAACCCAAAAAATCATGCCGCATTACTCCAATTTTGGCATTGTTGCACTAGAGTTTGACTAAAAAAAATTATTTTTCATTTTCAAAGCTTTGAACAGACTAGCTCTGGCATATTGTAGCAACCTTTTATATTCCCACTGTTCTCCTAGAACACTGAGGTCATCTGATTAGCTGCTGCTTTTCATTTGAAACCTAAAGATGACTGCACTTTTTCTGTAGCTGGGCCTATGTTGTGGAACGATGTTCATTCAGCTCCCGCCATCAAATGTCTTAAATCTAGGCTAAAAACCCACTTGTTTTCTCTGGCTTTCAATGGGTCTTTGATAAACCAATATGTGTTTTTGTCATTGTATCTGCATCATTTGTCATTTTGTTTCATTTTTCAATGTACTTTCTTTTATTGTGTAACAACACTTTGGTAAACTAGTGTAACAGAGTTAATTATGTAGTAATAAAATATATTATTTGAGTTAAATATTATTCAATGAAAGCAAAAGATGATTTTTGGTCCACCTTTTTCTTAACCTTTTCAACAACAAAGCATGTCTTGTAAAATAATATGTAATTCATTATTTATTAAAACAATATCTTTGAAGAAATAATTAATTAATTAATTTATGTATAATATGGCATTAATGAAATTATTTTTTCTTATATTTTAGGATTGTGATTGGTAATTTTACCCAATATATACACTTTATTTCTGCATCCTATTTACTGGTGATAAGATATCAATATACATCCAAGTATCAGTAATCATATGAATTAATGCTAACCATGTTTATTGATACATACTGAATAGCTTGTTTACTGTCTATGGTAAATGTGTTGAACAAGTAACAGGTAAGCAAACAGGAAGGTGTTACCTTTTCAAAAACGTTATTGCATTTACTTTTTCAGTGTTTATTCTTATTTATTATTTAATTATTGATTAAAAAAAAAAAATCTATGTAAAAATAAGATAAAAATTGGACTATTTATCATCAAAGGTAACAGATGAATCGGTGTGTCTTACAGCAGGCTCATGCTCGGTGTGGTGTGGTTCGTCCTTGTATATTATTCCTAGTGAAAAAAAATCTATGCACCTGTAGCAAACAGAAAACTGTGTATACTGAATAGGTGAAAGGAAGGTGATTTTCTTTATAAAGCACTGTGTGCATTCTTAATCCTCACTCCAAGTGTAGTCCTGACGTCTAACCACTGAGTCAGGTCTTCCTAATGAAGTTTCCACACAGGGATGCATGCACACCTTGGACACCCGGACTGCAGAAAAACGATCCAATCAGACAAATTGATTTACACACTTCACCCTGGCTCTCCACCTTTTGTGAAAAGATGTTACTATCAGCATAAAGATGTCAGCGATTAGGAGCTGACCTTTGAGGGACTTAGAGCAGGGATTGATTTAAGCCTACCAATCAATAGTGGTTGGTTTTTAACTGTGTATGATGTAAACATGCAGCCAATTATTTAACTGAGGGTACTGAAATGTCTTAATTATTACCCATTCAGGATACTTGACGGCTTTTAAGACTGCACCACAACCAGATGAGGCAGGAGGAGGAACAAGAGGAGGAGGCGAAGGGGGAGGGCAGCAAATTAACAACAGTTCTCTAATGCTTCACCTGTTGTCTGATGACGTGAGCTGATCCATTGATTACAACATGTGTGGGTGGCCTTTAACTACCATACACACAAATACACAAAACAAAACTCCTCCCGGCCCACATGGAGCAGAAGACCCCTCACCTAAATCACACCCTGAGGCCTTGAGACTCCGAGCTTCGTACTTCATGCGTCTATAAAAAGAGCTTTCCTCCTCGAGGAAGCAACAGCAGACTACTCAGCATTTCATCACAGACCAGAGAGGAAGGAGGAGAGAAAGAGAGGGATCACCGTTAAGAGTCGCCACTCTGGAAAGATCTGTGGACAAACGGAGGGAAGAACAAAAAGAAAAGAGGATAACAAAGGAATTGGAAAAGGTAAAAAGAAATTATCCTGAACTTGTTTGTGGATTTCTGTTGTTTAAGGCATGGATCAAAATTGTGTCTGATTGTTGGTTGTATCTTGTTTTTCTGAACAAATAAGCATGGATGGATTAACAGTCACTGACTGACTGATTAAGGATTTATGAGCATTTTCTGACAAATCCAGCTTTTTCAAATCATCATTTAAGTGGATTTATCTTATATTAACACCATAGCTTTTTGAGGAGTATAGTTGTTTTAGGTGATAGTGATTTGAATTGCTTTCCAATAATATATAACAATATTTATACTAATCTAACTGCTACATTCTATAAATACCTCCATACATCATCAACGCATTTGGTTTCCATCTGTTTTAATTGCAGCTCGTAGGCTTCCTTATCAGAGTATAATATCTGTGGAGAGCAGAGCTCAGCTGAGTGAGTCATACTGTAGGAAGAGTGGAGATGAGTCTCTGCCAGAGTTACAAAGACGATGGCCCACCAAGGAGTCACTCCTCAGAATAATAGAGAAGTGAGGGAGCACAACAAAGGAAAGAAAATGAACTCATTTTCCGCATATAACAAAGAGCTTTGAAATGTTAACATCTGTGAACTTATTGGAAACAGATGACCAGCAGGATGTCAGATTTGACTGCAAACCAGTGAAAATCAACTGGTCTGTGATTGTTGAGTTGAGCTAAATTAAAAATTGTCTCTGATTAAGTGGTTTAATGTGTGGATGTGCAGAGAGAAGAAGCAATAATAAACACTGGAAACTAAGAGATGGGGGAAGGGGGGGGCATCTGAAGTGAAGTCATTGAATGCTGTCATCTACTGAAAGAATTAGTAGATCTCTCTCGTATTCTATCACTTTGCGTTTCTGAAATGCGTGGGTCTGTCATGAATGCACCTTCCAACAATACATATATATCTGCTTACATGCATCCACATATATGCATTGATTGCTTTCCTTGAAGTAGCTCAGGAGGTAACCCACTTGTCTCAATAAGCCTTTAATGTTCATTTCAACTCTCTGACCTTTCAGTTCTTGGCTGTGGATCTTTCTATAAAAAGGCAGCATATAGCTGAAGGAAATTCAATACCTGTATTCACTAATGTAACAAACTGCTAAATTACTATCATCGTTATTGTTGTTTCCCCTTTCAAAGCTATTAAGGAAGGAAAAAAAGGAAGAAAGGATGCCATCATTTTAGTTTATTTGTTTCTGGTTCACTTTTTCCAGCAGGGTTTCATTCTTGGCCACTTTGATATTAATATGGTTTACAGACTGTAACAAAATGATTTGGATTGGAAATTAGGCTGAAACTTTGACTTCCCTAGGGTTTCTATTGTTTGCCTTGCACTATCCCCTTAAATTAGGAAAAAAAATCGTGGCACAATTTCAGGCATAACCTGTTAGTAAAACATGAATTTAACATAAATCAAATTAAAAAATGGAAGTAGTGATTGCCAAAATTATGTAAAACATATGATGTATTGTATTTGTCATGCATTCCAGATCCAAAACCTTCTAAATTATTGCAAATGTCATTCAGTAAGCATTAGTAGAAGAGCTGGGCAATCCTGTTTCCTAGAAATTCTGTTTATATACCACTAAATTATAACAGCAAATACATTCTGAAGGAAAAATTACGCGAACTACATTTTTGGTGAACATAATGAGAAAATGTTGATGATTGATCACAGATGTCACAAAGATGTTGAGTAAAATCTTCACTGGCAGCACCTGGTTTAGATTAAGGAAAGATCATGGTCTTGGCTTAACAGAATCAAAAAGTTTATTAACATTTAACCGAAAACCACAATTATACGCTAAATTTGTTAGTGCTTTTGTTGCCTAAACTGAACCCAACACATTGGGTGTTGGGTTGTAAGCTGACACTGTCTCTGGTGTCTTTCATTAGAAATTTGCATAAATATAGTGCTTCATTTTTTCGAAAAAAACAAGGTAATTGGGGAAAAAATATAGCGATATTCAAATGTGTTTTCTAATATTGTATGTAATTTCAGCTTGGTTTGTACTAAACTTATGTTACATTATAGATTTTCTTAACTTCTTACAGAAATCCAGGTAAACTGTTACTCAAAACTGACATTATGGTTCTATTAGCTACACGTAAAATAAAGCCCCAATACAGAGACATTTGATTGCTGAAGATTGCTGTCCTCTGCACATGGCAAAATGCAGCTTTATGGCGCAGACTAAAAGGATTTTGTGGACATAACTATCATGATGCAACGTTTTTTACAGAAACACACACACACAATCCAAAATAACTTTTGTACAGTCCGTTAGTGTTAAAACCTAATCAAGCCTTATTTGAGAACTCTTACAGGCGAAGCTCCACATCAACTGTAATATATTGCACTTTCATTATCAGCTACTTTTAAATAAGACGAATGTCACACTGATAAAGAAGACCATCTGCTACAATATGCGTGCTTTTGGCTCAAAGAGGAATGTTGATTACTGGTGTTTGTGCTCACAGTTCTTATTCAGCCATGACACACACAGCTACGAATCCACCACTTATCACAAACATAATGTTCAAACATGTCAAGTTATATAACAAAGGGAGGAAAGCGTTACGCAATACTGCAATGATTAAGAGACACCTAGTGTACGTCTCCAGTTTAAGAATGGTTAAATGAATGTTTGGGCATGCTTTCTTTTCAGCTCATATACTCATACTTCTATACTTTGTTTCCTCTGCACCAGGCTGACGATGGTGTGTCTATGTTGGTTGTTAGTGGTGATGGCATATGTGTGCGTCCCGGGGTTCGAGTCTGCATGCCTGCAAAGCTCCATCTGCAACGACCTGAGCAACAAGGGAAGGATACTGGTAGGTCTAACTTTCTTTTGATTTCCTCCCTTTGAGTGCAAGGCTTTAACTTTAAGAGGGTAATTCATAGTGCTTTAGATAAGACATGGAGATTTACACCAACTAATATCACAAAAAGTGGCACGTCAAAGTTTGAGCTTCAAAGTTCATCTTAGTAACAAAACACCTTCACCACTCGGTGCATTTAATAACTGTTTTGGAGCTTTCGATGGTATCACAATCTCAGCTTAAAGTCCTGAAAGTGCTAAAGAAAAAGGGAAATGTATTGCTTCTATGAGAAAAGGACAACCTGCATAGAAAGATCATCTGAGGCGATTGAAAGCACGAGAACAGTTAGTAAATGTCTTTATGTCAAATATTTTTTGTGCAGATCTAAAAATAGCTTTCAGTTTAACTAAAAGCAATGACAAACAGATGTAGTTTTAGCTTTGATATTAAAGTGATAACAGGTGAAAAAGTTTGTTCTCTATCTGTGCTTCAAAGGAGTTAAAGCAAACCATTAAGTGATTGACAAATTAGTATATTCTACCGGATGTACAGGATGTTTTTAAGGTGGTAGTAGGTTGACCTACTTGTTGCTTGATGTGGCTATTGAAATGTAGGATTCCTAAATACTTGACTCAGGCTTTTAAGGCACTTTGGTTGAACTGACAATCATTTCAATTTATATTTATCCTGTTTTAACTATAGGTCATCCAATCATTGATCTTCCTGGTGCATTACTCTGTTCAATACAGTCAACTTGCTCATTGATGTATCACCATAAACTCTTTTTGCTGCAAAGGACTCGCACACTTTTAATTTCGCACAGTCGCACAGTTTTAAAATGTTGCTGTTGTCTGTGTGATTCCTTTCTCATAGGACTGCATTCAGCTCTGCATGTCTGTGATTCAGACTGAGTTGCCAGAGCTCAGCTCATTGGCCCTGAAGGTGAATGATGATGATGACCTCTTACTCAGCATCCTTTTGGCCACCCTGGCCTCTGAAGACAAGATATCAGAGCAAAAGCTGGGGGCCCACAGTGACAAAAGACGCTCCTATGCAATGGAGCATTTCCGCTGGGGGAAACCCTCAGGTCGCAAACGCCGACCAGTCAAAATCTTTGCCTCCCCTCTGGAGAGCGGGGGCTCTTCTCAGGGCAGTTTCCCCTCCAAAGCTCGAAGGCAGCTGAACAGTAAGAATGATGAAGCAAAGGATGACACGACTCAAATCCAGGTATCGCCCAGGGCAAAGGTCAGCGCCAAGTCACGTGCCCAGTTTAGCCCGCAGGAAAGAAAGGATGGGACCTATCGGATGAGCCACTTCAGATGGGGGAGCCCACCCACTTCTAAACGTAATGACAGCTTTATTAAATCTTGGGAGGAAAAAGGGCAGCTGGTCAAGGTCCTCAGGAACATTATATTCAAGAGTATGCAGAGGAGAATGGGATGAATGAAAGATGTAGAAGGATAGAAGGGTGGTTGGCTGAAAAAGCTTAATATCAATTGCATGTTAGTACCCACAGCTCTTAATTTTAAATTACAAAAACTTGTCTCTATCATTATTATGTTGTTGAATATGTTTACCGGGATAAAGGTTTCTCTAATGACAAACTTAAGCAAATAAGAAAAGCTAATGGCTGATGCACCCATCGACTGACCTAACCGTCATGGCCTTGACTTGAAAGCTTTCATAGGAATGTATTTTAAAAAGCATACAGTTTGTACACAGAGTGCTAACTTTTTGTAAATTACTATAATATTAAAGATCATTCTGTTTGTGGCATACAACTATCGTAATCGTGTGACTGATTTCATGATAAGAGAATCATCAATGACATCTGATGGAGACCATGAGATACAGCTGAAAGCTCTGGAAAATTTGTGGACATTATGTTAAGAACTGACTGAAAATGACAGAACATAAAATATGCATATGCTGGACCAAAATTATTATAATATGTAATATAAACAACTGATGACTATGAGACTTTGTCACAATTTACAAACACGCCAACAAATAGGTCGTTATAGACTTACATGCCGTTGTACGCTATACGTACAACAAAGCTGGTATGTTAACACTGTTATTCTAGTTGCTTTTAGTATTGAAAAAGTCTAAATTATAGTTACTTCAAGCTTTTTGCTCAATATGTGGCCCAGCTTAAAAACAAACAAGAATGAAGAAATTGTCACAAGTTAGCAGCTAGACCTGCACACTCATTCATAAATTACACAAAATCAACAGCTGACTGGACCACCACTCAATTAAAAACTGATTAATTCAAGTCCAGACAGCTCACTGTAACCCTTCCACAGTTTCAGTGTCCAAGTAAACCACCTAAAACACAACACATTACCTGACTCATATTGTCTGATCTCTTCTTTATTGGATTTGAGGGTTGCTACATCAAGATAAGTGCTGCACTGGCCAACAGAAGTAGCTATCTAATGCTCAATTTAAAAAACAAAAAAAAGGAAAACGTGACAGCTTAATCTGAAAAAAGGAAATTTGGACTGTATTAAAAAGGCCTAATTAATGTAATTGTTTAGTGACGTGTTTAAAAACACTTTTTGCAATTTATCTATCTATGGCTTTACAGCATACAGTGGTTATGAAGTGAAGATGAAATCTGGAAACTGTCATTGAACCAATTCCACGTCAATATTGTACTATGGTTGCTGATTGGTTAGGGAGGATGTCCTCCATTGGAGCGACATGTTACATGTTTCGGCAAATATTACATTGACATGAAAAAATGAAGTACATTAAAGAGATCCTGCCCTAAAGAGGACATCAGGAGCCCGTCCCCCTCCTGCTGCATCAACAGGAGTTGCTGTTGACGCATTTTAATCAAGATTTCAATAATGGACTTTTTCCAAAAAAAGAGAGAAACATTATTTTATAAATAACACTGAGAATTGGTTCCTTTATGACCGTTTCCGTCTCCATCACCTCCTGAGGGACATATCTGATTCTTCATCCTTTAAATGCTCCACTTTATTCTCCAGCTAGTCACATACTGTGTGTGTAAAACAGCTGCAAGTTGCAACTGAATTTAAACATCACTATGAGAGGGGTGTGAGTGAACCAAAACAGTAAAGTTGCAGCAAAACAGATCAACAATTAGTTGAAACTCGCTATAAAGCTCTGTAAAGCCATTCTGCTAGATGCCACTAAACTTTACACACTGCACCTTTAAGTGCAAGTACATAATGTAGGCCTACTGAGCCTACTGAAGTAAAATCTACTCATTTTGTCCCACTGACATTCTATCATTAACCCGTTAAGTGACACTCTCCCACCCCTGGTAAACTTTAGCCCTGGTAGCATAATTGTTAGGGTCATTCTGATTTTTTGGTTGTAAAATGTAAAAAAAAATGTACCTGAAACGTTCTTTATGACTGTAATAATCAAATTGATTGAAGAATAGTAACTGTCTCATTTTGGGTAAGGGGAAGAGGGTACAATAGTAACATTTCCACATTTGCAACACCCATATTATTTCTAAATGTACGCATACACCTGTGACTTCATCATGCACACATATGGCTGCCATCTTAAAAACATCAGCAGGATCCAAGCTGTCATCTTCAAAATATCAGCGAAAATCTACTTTGTTATGAGGTAAGTGAATATATGAACCGGGAACTGTTTTTCTAGAAACTTTCCCCCTTTACCACATCAAAAACCAAAATCAACTAAGCATTTGCAGTACAGTTATAAGAGAAGAGCTCACTGACATCATCATCATACCAGTAACACATCTGTGTGTGGATATGTCTGTATTTGTGGTGTTGACAGGTGGGTGGAGTGTGTGTGTGTGTGTGTGTGTGTGTGTGTGTGTGTGTGTGTGTGTGTGTGTGTGTGTGTGTGTGTGTGTGTGTGTGTGTGTGTGTGTGTGTGTGTGTGTGTGTGTGTGTGGTGTGTGTTCACATTGCCTCGGTGTGTCCCTCTAAGAGCAGCAGGTAGGCCTAGTTTTCTTTGGCCAGACTACACCAGTGGTTCTCCAATGTTTTCACATCAAGGACCCCTGACACAAATTAGACCACTGACCCCATTTGAATAGATTCTTGCTTTTAGATGTTTTTTACAGAAAGTATGAAACCCACGACCAAAATAGTCACACATTCTGTCATTGTGTTACTTATGGGTGGAATTATAGTGAAAATAAATGATTTCCCTTTTTGCTACCCCAGTTTGAGAACCACTGGGTTAGACTAGCCTTCTTACTGTGCTGTGGATTTTGATTTAAGTTTTTGGTAATAAACCTAAAAACTTGTCCCCAAAACCAACTGTGTCTTCATTTCTTGTGCCCTTTACTGATGAACTATAACTTTATTTCATGCACTCTGCAGTCTTCTCCCTCCCAATGTCTGCACGTGGGTGTAATCTTTATCCATTCACTATTCAAGTGGAATTTTCCATGTCCATCCATGCTGTAAGGTATGTCAGGTTCCTACAGCTGTTACAATTGAGCCGCAGCATGGTATAATCATGGATGTATAAAGAGAATATAATTATTATAATTACATAATTGTTCCGCAGTGGTAGAGTTGTAACATGGATCATGGTTTATTCAATGATTTAACTTGCACTTGAGAACAAGAGCAGACATGCCCACCATAACTGCACTAAAATAATTTGCATGCAAATGTCACAAGGAAGTGGGGTTGACCACATTATATAAAGTTTGTTTAAGTCCAGTCGTTCCCAACCTAGGGGTCATGCAACTCCAAAGGGTCACCAGAAAATCTCAATCAATCAATCTTTATTTGTATAGCGCCAGATCACAACAAAGTTATCTCAAGGCACTTTACACATAGAGCAGGTTCTAAACCGTACTCTTCAGGTTTTAATTTTAAAGAGACTCAACATTCCCACATGAGCAAGCACTTAGCGACAATGGCAAGAAAAAACTCCCTTTTAACAGGAAGAAACCTCAGGCAGAACCAGGCTCAAAGTGGGTGGCCATCTGCCTCAACCGGTTGGGGTAGAGAGGAGAGAGAGGAAGAATAGGAGAGAGAAGCACATTGAAAATCAACATTGAAGCTAGTAGGTCCGGGATTGGAATCTGTCATCCGGACGTCTACAGGCCCAGAGGAAAAAGTTTAGGTTATTGAATGCATTAAAATCTGAGGGGTCATGAGATGATTAACGGGAGAAGAAATAAGAAAAAACCAAGTTATTATACACAAATCAGTTTTGAGTTATTCTGATCTTTGATTTTATGTTAAATATTGGATCACTTGAACATTTATTTAAACCATATGAGAAGTTGAGGGGCAAAACATCACTATTTGGTGGAGCTGTTAACAACTCATAGACATCTGAATTATTACTACACACTGCTTTTTGTAAGACATCAAAAGCCAAAAAGGCTGGAAATCACTGGTTTCTTTCTATCATCTGTGTTCTATCATCAATGTGGTGTATTTTAAAAGCTTGTTATAGTATCCATTGTGACTTCATCTGAAACTAAAGATATCAAGTAAGTGGAGTAGAAAGTACAACATTTCCTTTTGAAAAGTAGTGGAGTGGAAGCATAAAGCAGCATAAAATGTACAAGTGCCTCAAAATTTACTTGACTAAAATGTACTTAAGAAAAAAAAACAGCGGAAAAAAAAGGGGGAGAAGACATTATTAAGATATATGCTCTAAGGCTTGTATCTTATGACAGGCATGACTATGGCAAATACTGTCATTGATATCAGTAGGGGGAGGAGGTATAGGGATAGCCTAATTGCATAGACTCCTATTGTGAACCCTGAAATGTTGATTACTCTAAAGTTATTGAGGATGCTGCATGCATTTCTGGCATTTTTAAAATTCAAAATACAGCAAAGGGCAACCTTGTTTAACGCCTCTATTCATTTCAGACTTCTCTGTTAAAACTCTGTCAATATGTATCTGAACTGTAGACTGTGCATAAATCAACTTAACTACAACATATATAAATACATAAACTATAAATGATCGGAATTTACAGTATATACACATTTATCTTTTTTTTGTTTTTTACAAAAAATATACCAATTCTGTCAGCTTTGTCACAACCAACAGATGATACCTTTTGTTCATATAGAAGTTACTTCTGCTATATCCTTCCATGTTTTCAGTCTTAATTCTTGTGTACATATTTTATCATAATGATGCACATATTCTGCATGGTTGATATTGCTGGCAACTGGACTAGGAAGTAAACTATGAGCACTGCTAAAACTGCTAAAAGAAAAAAAACCTGTTAAACCCTGCTGTTGACTGAACCTTTAAGATTAACTACTGTCATCTGTGTTCACAGTCAAATCGAGTAAACACCTCTTTTCACAACAATGCACGATGACACTCCTCTGCCTTCTGCATCTCAACCAGTATTGGTTAGAAAACACAAAGAAATCAGAACTTTTATGGTTACAGACAAATTTATTATACAACACAGCAACATCACTAGCATGCAAAGTCAGGTATGACACTAATAAGGCATTTTCTCCAAGTAAAAGCTGCCTTTGTCACTAGGTAATCCAGTTTTTAAAGTGCAAAGTTCACAGAATGAATAGATTTGACCTACAGCACTACATTTGTAAACAGATCTATTAACCAGACATGTAATGACAAAAGTAAGATTGGATTACTGTCAGTTAATATTAACATTACACTATGCAATGACGACAAGCAGACTGATAGATTTACAGGTTGTTGTTTTTTTTCACTGCGAAAGTTGCGAGATGCTAAAAGACAATTTTACAACTGTGGCATTACATACTGTAGGTGTCACTGGAAGGTTTAGACATCTGCACATTGCTCTTTTAGATAGCTTGTTCTTCATTAACGTGGAAGAAGGAGTCACTGGACAAAGCTGTAAACTGCATCTGATGAGTTTGGTCTTGGGTAATGACAATAAAGACACATCTGCATGAATGTTCATACTGACACATGAACAAAAATGCACATTCACTCATAGGCACGCAAGCCTGCATTGACGAAAAGGGTAAACGGTGCATACATGCACACAGACAATCTGATACACTGACGTGTGGACATAAATCTACATACAGAGGACAATACATCGTAAAAAATTAAAACAAATGGAGCAAACTGGACTGTAACACGTGACACTCAGGGACAAACCAGACACCATCGATGGCTGCAACACATGCCACGTCCGATGCAGTTAATTCACAGAAGCGCAGGAGCGGGAGAGGCGGTCTCTCACAACGTCACAAAACTGAACCATCACGGCACCATGACAGAGGGTACAATTCAAAGACACACATAAAAGGATCTGCTACCTACAGTTGAGCCGTGTTTGGGCAGGCTAGTGCCAAATTATTGCCATTATACTTTGTTTTGATACCTGTGAGTGTGGGAGTGTGTGTTTGTGCGCACACACACAAAATGGCTTTTAGAAGTATTCAAATCTTACTGAAAGGAGACAGACGTGCTGCTTGGAGGCCGCTGCCTGGCGTAAAAGACAAGTGCAAACTCATTCCAGCACGATTCGGGATGTAATGGCAACAACACAGGTTTTGTGTCAAAAATTGTGGCTAGAAATGAAGTAAAAAATAACTTGTTTTTCATCAAATGGGCTCCTTAATATTTTAGCATGACACTTTCAGACGTCACTAGTATGTTCCACTGGCCTCGAGATGATGCAGATTTCTACTCAGGGCTGTTGTCAATACACATTTTGATTTCATGTGCTGCTGGTTATTTATTAGAGGACAAGATTTTAACAAAAAAGCATTTGAATACTAACTAAGTAGCTTTCTCCCTTGCCTATGGACACAATCAGTTTAGTGGCAGTCTAAAATTTGAATTAATATACAGTATATATACACACACGCACAAAAACCTCCCTACTCTGTACATCAGTTTAAAGATTTATATATTTCTCTGTATATACACATTTATATGGGAAGGAGAAAAATAAAGAATCCTTTACGGTTTTTCTAGTGTTTGATCTGGTAGACATTGCGGTAAACACTTCAGATCTTCAGAAGTTGTGGCGCAGTATGTGTTTCAGACTGATTGACACTGTCTGTTTTAACTTGAGTCACCTATAAGGCACACTCACATTGGGGAGGATAGCACGCAGATCAACAGTTATCCTTCTTTTAAACCACAGCTAAAAAACTAAATAAATATCAAAGTTAAATTAGATTCAGGAAATAATTGCCCATCTTGAAAGAAAAAAGCACTTTTGGCTAAATCTATAAAAGGCAAAACAAAACAGTAAAGCCTTAAACACTGGAGACAGAAGTTAAGGAGCTGAGTGTTACTGGAGAAGAAGGAATAGCTTCATATTTGTATGTATCTATCCATATTTCACTCAGACATGTCATACTGGTACATAGTCGCCCAAAAATATAATTCACATACGTTCTTTCTTGACTTTAAAATTAAAACAAATTAAAACAAATGAAACAAAATGTCATAAGATCTGTTTTTGTGATCAAGGGTAGCATGGCACCCGGTAAAAGAAATGCCATTGTCAAGAATTTCAGTGCTTTTGAATTTTCCAGGTAGAGGGCACACAGCAGGTTAATTCAGATAAGAAATCATTTTAAAGCAAATAAAACAATTTTGAGTTTAACATAAAAATCCAACCAGTGGAGTTCCTACAGACATCTAAGATAACCCAAGCAAATAAAAGTTTATGTTACGGCTGCATTTAGTGATATAAGCAAGCTTGTTTTGGCTGCAGGGCAAAATGTTAATCAAAAAGTGGCTTGTTCTTTAGTTTGGCTTCAAACAACTGTGGTCTCTCCCTCCCTTCCATCCTCTGGGGTTGTTTGATTCCACGGTCAAGTAGCCTTTACAGTGAGGATCAATTTGCATCTCCGAACTCCTCCCCACGACCTCAACTGTTCAATCAGTTCTGTATCCTTGCTGTCTAGTACACGCAGAGGTCGGGAAACTTCATCTCGTAGATGGGTACAGATCGACTCTGGCTTTGGCCATAGCCTGAAGAGATGGTTCCAGATGGGCTAGGTGGGGGTCTGGAAAAAGGAAAGGAAACAAACAGCAGTTGTTATTATAATGAGTCATC
>NC_084986.1:15411077-15571148 GCF_963691925.1 Scomber scombrus
ACACACACACATAGTGAATAACAATAAGACAAGTCAACCCAAAATTACCGTCTGATGTATCTGATCCCATTTAATGTTCCAGCCAGTAGAGCACGTGGTGTTCAAGTCCTCTCACCTACTGAGCCGCTGGCTGCGATGGCTGCTGCCTCCAGTAAAACTTCCACTATCCCAGCTCGCACTGTGGCTGAATTCTTGCTGTTAGCATCCAGATGGCCGAGAAGCTGCTGGATTACTAAATGAGAGTGCTGGGACTACAAGAGGTAGAGATAGAAGAATGGTACATAACAGTAAGTTATTGAACGAGACACAGCAAACAAAAAGCTGGGGGCCAAGTTGAGTTACAGCTGTGAGAAAAAAAGTTGATGCCCAAATAAAATCAGTTAAACCAGTCATTTTTGGCGAGTGGGAACTCCATTAATATTGAAGCATGTTTCTACTGTGCAGTCTGAAGGCATCCCAAAACCACTTTAAAATTAATAAAA
Organism: Scomber scombrus; assembly: GCF_963691925.1. Taxonomy (NCBI): domain Eukaryota; kingdom Metazoa; phylum Chordata; class Actinopteri; order Scombriformes; family Scombridae; genus Scomber; species Scomber scombrus. The sequence goes on from NC_084986.1 coordinate 15,411,560, forward strand.
CATGATGATGTGTAAATCCCCCAAAATGTTTCAGGATTTCATTCCATTTGAACCCGAATATAAGGTCAACAGAGTGAAAGAGGGAGGGGGGAGTGTGAGGAAGAGGTCTATAGGATCTATAGGAGGATGTGAAAGCACTATATCACTCACCTGGATGGAGTACATGATGATTTTGAAGCAACGCACTGCGAAGGTCTTCCCCTCCCATAGAGAATGGTTATCTAAGTGCCTTTGGGAACACAGACAGAAGGAGAGGGACAGTGAGGACACAGAAGATGTAATTACACAGCACCAACGGTGATGGAAAGCAGAAAGGGACAGACTGCAAATCTACTGTGTCCCAAATGTGACTCCATGTGTATTTTTCTTACATTTAAGAAGAATATAAACCGTAACCGAAAAGGAGAGTTGACATTGTGATAAAAATGAACAGAGACACAATAATGATGAATAGTAATGTTGCATGCAGAATTGAGAGACATCTCAGCACTTAATTCTTGTCTATTGTCATACAATGTAGTCAGAGTGTTTATGCTAATGAGCAGGATATCGAAATCCATCAAACGTGATCAAGGTCATTACAACGAATGCAGGGAAAACCTGCATCCGCTATATACATAGAGACAGCGAGGCGGTGATAGAGTGAGACAGATTACTAGAGCGTGAACCAGACAGGAACAGGGACAGTGATGGATGGACAAGAGCTGGACTCACATCACATATGACAACCGAGACAAATTGAACCGAAAATTGAGAGAAAACTGAAAATGGGAAGAGCGCTCAAAAGAAACTGAAATTTAATACGGAACAAGAAAATGGTAACTAGAGATTCTGTAGTTCAATAACATGATTGGTTTGTAATTGCATGTCAGTGATATCGGCCTCACCGACTCTGCTACAGTCCTATTATAAATGTATTAAGTTACTGCTAACCAACATTTTCTATTGCTCCAGCATCATGTTAAAAGCATTCAGCTGGGTGCATCCCCATAGTTTAGGGGTTAAGATGTCGATTAGGAGCTTCAGCATCTCTGGTTTGTTGCATATCTTTCTCCCTCATTTCCATCATTTTCCTACTGGTAGTTTAAAGGCATAAAATAAACCCACCACAATCCTTCGATTCAAAATGTGCCTTTTTCTGCATTTTTTGACAGCAGGTTAAGTTTTAAATGTAGCAGAGAGTGATGGAATAAGAGGGAACAGCTACTACAGTGAGATGAAGAGCTGCGAGCAACATGCTGTATACCTCCAACATCTCAGCGACTAACATTACAATGTCTTGTTCATTTGTGGAGTGCTGTGTGCAGCATGAAATGATATTCATATAATATACAATTGTTAATTACTGACAACTTTATGAAAGTTGCACTGCACACTAAAATGTGTTTTTTGAGCTACAATTCAAATTTCATGACTATACTGTGATTAAACACTTCAATGCTGCTGTTGATATTGACAATGAGAACAGGTTTATAAAAATCAATAGAGACAGTTTTAGCTTCAGAAGCTATCGGCAGCTACAGCGGTGTTGGCCTCCTGGAGGGGGTCTCTCCATCTGCGACTGTCCACAAGAGGAGGAGCTGCTGGCATCCACAAAAACAGCAGAAATCCTCCTTGCGGTGCAAACTAAGCCCCACTGGCAGCTCTGCCATCAGGCATGTGCAGTCACAGCTCTGATTACATCCTGATTTAACGCTTTAATACGATTTTACCAGCTGATAACTGCAGGAACAGACAGACGGAGAGTTAAAGAGCTGCAGGGTGAGATGCGAGGAGGATTTCAACTCTGACTTCTGGCCTGTTTAAATCTCATTACATGTTTGTCTCCATCTCACTAGTATTATTATTATTATTGTCATTATCCTTATCATTATCATTATCATGATGCCTCACACAGCTACCCCCCCCATCCTTGCCTACTTTTCAGCATTTTCAGAATTATACAGTGGGAGGAGTTAGACTCAGACTCAGGAGTTACACTTTACAACAATTTGAGAATTTTTTGGTTGCACTGTTAACAGACACACAGGTTGCTCCTCTGTTGTATTTCAAACAACATAGCTGCATGAGGAGTATTTTCTGTAGCATTATCGTGCAGTTTCCATTCACAACAGTAACCATAGATACCAGCAAATCAACCAGCACTTAAATCTTAAGGATTACCAACTTTAAAAGTCCCTGAAATTGTAAATATTGTATATTTCCAATATCAATATAATTTAATTTATTTAATAATAATATCAATATATTTTCTACCAGTTAGCAGATCTAACTGTTGTCTGTTTCCTGCAAACACATGCTTCACATTTAATCTACTGTATTCCTCAGCATATCTCTGAACTCATGTTGCAACAACTTAACTTTAACTTCAATTAACATTATAGACATCCAGCTATTCCAACCTTGCTCATTAATACAGTCTACAGGAGTAATGATTATAAACACTAGCTGAGAATGAAGCCAAGGGAGAAAATGGATATTTGGATAAAAACCTAAAATGAGCAGTCAGTGAACTCAAGAAAGAAACCATTGATGTCAATGATTCCAACAGATACATGTAGATGAGAAACATGCAGCTAAAGAGAACAACAGAGACAGATCAGCACTACACATCAACAAAACAGTGGAACTGAGGTAATTCAAATAAGAGAAAGCCAGAAATGGAAGGATGGACAGACGACTAACATTAAAAAAAACTAAACACACAGAGGACCAAGCTCTGAGACATTCAAAGTTAAATTAAAATATAAAAGATGACATGAGAAGCCTGATAAAGTTGTTGAAAGAGGATGGAATCTGCAATAACGTGACAGGAAAGTACAACCAGGCAAGGGAGACTTTGCTTTAAATACAGTAACAATGCATTAAAATGTCGTATTAGCAAATCATGCACTCGCATCTCGTCAGGAATAAATAAGTAACCTTGCGTTAACCTTGTCGTGCCCTCCTCGGGCAAATCAGTGTGAAGCTAAAAATGCTGCAACAGAGCCCTGAGATGCATCCTTCCCCTCCCCTTTAGTCAATACATCAAAAAACAACAAACGCATCAAGGAGCAAATCACAAAGAGAGGAGAGATCTTCAATGAGAGAGTCTGTGGGGCTGACTCACATTAGCACGGGTGTGACGGCATTCTTGATGTTGCCATAGGCGGCTCGTCCCAGCAGCTCCCTGAAGCAGCGCTCCGTCAGCTCCACCGGGCTCTCCTTCTCCTTTTCCGACGCCTGCAGCGGAGAGGGGGAGCGGCTGGAAGGAAGCGATGCAGGTGAGACAGTGGAAGACATAGAGAGGGAGGAAAGAGCAGGGAGGAGGGATGAGGGAGGGGGAGGGAGGAGGGAGGGGGGCAGGGTATAGCCAAGAGGAAAGAGTTTAAAATCAATTTGATTGAATGACGCTAACGTTTCTACAAAGGCTCTATTTCTTAAACAGAAACACTGTGGATTGCTGCGTCACTGCAGCCTTCACTCCTCAGGTCACTTTCCCTTCTGCAGTTTGTCTGCAGTAAAAATGTACCGACCGTGCTGTGTGTCCTGTGTGTTTGTATATGTCTACTGCACATTTGTTACCACCAGTAAGTCCAAGTGTATATATTTGTAAGAGGTTGTGGTGTGAGCGTGAGTGAGTATGAGTGTGAGTATGTGTGCACTCATTCTGTGTCCAGACTTTCTTTGTTCTCATGCATATTTAAAATATCCGTCATAACTCTATCTTGGTCAGGACTAGCCTTTGGTGGTCCACCAATGATGATATTATTTATTAACAGGCTACCTCTTTCATCTTGCCTGCTGTTGCTGTGGAAGGAGTATGAATTCCTGCCTCTCAGTCGATCTTCTAACTTACTTTCTTCTAATATTCTCATGAGATTTTTCTCCTCAGTGCCACAAAAGGTGGAAAACTCCATCCAACTCCTGTTCTTTAACCCTCAGATGCATCCTCGACCAACATTGCTGTCTTTCGTCTTTCAGAGGCTGTAGCAGGATCAGTTTTAAATCTAGAGTTAAGATACTGGTATCATATGAAACTACACAATCTAACCAATCTAATCTAATCAAACTGCTACCAAATGTCATACTAGTAGGACGTGGGCCAAATGATGCTCCAAAGTAAGGCTACATTTTGGTGAGGGAAAAACTGGCGTCGCCATTTTCAAAGGGCCACGCGTCCCTTGACTTCTCAAGAAATCTGAATGAAAATGGGTTCGATCAGTATACAGGACTCTCCCCCTTACAGACACGCACTTTATGCTATTCTCATCCAATTTTTTCCATGCAGTATAAATGTGTTATTTTCGCCCATTTTAAAAATTGTGTATTTGAATATTTCTGCAATCACAGAAATCTCCAAGTACCAAAAGTTTTTGATACCATAGCCTTCATTTTTCTATGGTGTTCCTCAAGGTCCTGTTGTCTTAATGTGGCATTTTGGAGGGAATTTTGACATTTTTATCAATTCTCGAGTGGTCAAAAAAAGGTTAAATTTTGCACCCAATCTGTCTAACAAATAGTATCAACCCAAAAATAGCTGTAACAATTTATGAAACATAACTGAGCATGGAAACGGACATCATACACTTTTTATCATAATGTTTATTACAGATTTAGGACTAGAAAAAACATTACACAGTGCTGAGCTGCATCTCTAATTATATTATATTCATATTCTGATGACCTGCCACCCCCCTTAAAAAAACGATATGTGTCTGTATATGGTCTCTAAGGGTTAAAGGTTTAGCATGTTTGTTCTGCAGAAACAAATAATGCTTGCAAAGTCACTCTCATTGACCAGGGAAATGTGCGTCTTTAACAAGTACTTCATTCTGAGGTCACACTGGTATCCTTTCTGTGTACAGCTTTGACTAATGATTTGGAAACTCACTAAGAAGTGGCTGGCATGAAAAGAGATCTGGAATTAATTTAAGTTTGTGGATAACAGGTATTGTACACCATGATCTCCAACTCCAACAAGCTATTTTCTTGTCCATATATTGATGGGTTTTTTGTTGACATTGCCTGACAAACCCCTCATAGTTTGAAATGTTGCATCAATAAAAACATTTTTTTGGGGAGCTTGCAAATTTCATTCAGTGGACAACCGCATCAGCATTTTCAGTATCTGAACGCTTATTTGGCTACCGCAATCTGCTCTCATCAAATAAATCACGTGTTGTGCAAATTCTGCTTTCTGATCCAATTTTTAAACTCTTATTGTCAACTATTGTGAAAAACAAAGAAATAATATGAAGTGTGTGAAATGCATGTTTAAGGTATGGTTTAAAGTTTTTGCTGAGAGGATGTCTGGAGGAAAATTGCTTTGGGAACGTAACATCTTTTCAGGCAACATCACATGATATTAACAATAATCAATCATGCTGGTGCTTATGTGTAAAATAGCTCAGATAAAGCTTCTTTAAAAAACCTTGAAATAACTGCTCAAAAACAAAATCTCAACTGCCAAAAGGCTTAGGAAAAACTGCGTCTGAAGTTGATCTTTAAATGAACCTCTACATGTGTACAGGGATTAATGTAGAGAAAATGCACCATCTGTGAGTTTATTTAGACTCTGCACTGACTGCTGTGGATCTTATAGCTTGCAATGACTGGCTTAACTCAGTCTGAGGAGGACCGGAGGATGCACAGCAGGGGCAGTCTCATAATACACACAGAGCAGAGGGAAGCTGAGAGGGAAATGTGTTTCTCGGTTGGATTGTGTCAGTCTCTGTCACTCTCTGTCCATCTGTCTCTCTTTCAATAACCTCCCCATTTTCACCACTCTATTTTCTATTATCCGCCTTCCACCCAATCTTCCAATGTTCCTCGTGCTGCCCTCTCCTTTTGATCTCCTAACCTTCAGATGTAGGCATTGACGTCAAAGAATGTCATGAATTTCATCATGTGGAATACTGCCAAGATTGGGAGGCTCCAGACGCTGCTCCTCTTGCACTATGTCTGTTAATGCTTTCTCCCTTTTAATTCTCTCCCTCTTTCTCCTTCATTTTTCTCTCTACCTCCTGTTGTTTTTGTCCTTGGATGCTGCAGGTGGGAAAACAGACTCCCATAAGGGGAGCAGAGCTGTCAGTAGATTAACTCGGTGATGACAATGATGATATATGACGTGGGTGATGGCTGGCTAGACTGCCGGGACAAATATGGCCTAACATAAGACAAACAGCATCAGTAGGCTACAGCACAGTAGCTCTGGACTGTGTGACAGAGAAATGGCGGGTCAGCACTGACCCATTTCGGGTCATCAACTTTCTCACCACGTGTTAAATGACATAGCCTGGCCTGCTCGAGGATGATATTTTAACAGGGACAAATATACTTGAATTCAACTGAAGTCAGAGTTTGTACTTTACAAACCACAAATCTTGAAATATACACAATAAAATATGTACACAGTATATAAATGTCATTATAAAAACATAACCTAATCATAAAATATAACAGAGAGCTGAAGTCAAACTGAAACTTTAGAATAATGATCCAAAAGAAGGAAAACCTCATTACAAATCCCATTGACATTAAACTTGCAGCCTTGGGACAGAACCTTCTCAACAGTTTGTTATGTGGCTTGCTTCATACATTTAGATAAGGGCAGCAGTTTTCTGAAAAACTTGCTATACTAACTTAATAATGTTGTTTATATGATATTTATGTTTTTAGCAGCCTTTAATGAATCACATTGTTTCCCATAAGTCCTAGATGTTTTGCTAAACGATTGGCTCAACAGAGGAGATGAGTCTATGAGCGAGTGGAGAGGTGGCAGCGAGTTCAGACATGACTGTAATAACAGGAAGGAGGGAACGCTGCACAAGTTGGGACAAAGCAGAGGTTACACCTAGAGAGTATAAAAATGACTGATGAGAAACGTTTTCTGGGTATGGATAAAACCAAGTTGACAGTGACATTAAGTTCTTGCGCAGCTGCACTTGTAGTTCTTTAATGGGGACTGTAGTTTTTTCTCTGCACACTGTAAAAAATTATGTTTAACTTGTTAAAATAACAAAAGTTAAAAATGTTTGATTGCAGCTGCTGTTGTGGATGCCAAGCAGTCTCAGAATATTCAACTTAAACTCCAGATACACTCTTCATTATTTAGAAAGACTGATGTCAGAAACACTAAATGAGAAATTGCATTGAGAAGCTAGTGGAATGCATGTTAACTGGACAGAAATGTAATATAATATTCCTAAGTATGTTTTAATTACTGTATAATCACCTAAAAAATAATCATTATTGTGTTTTCATTACCTTAGAATGAGCCCTTTATATCTGCTGTGTTGCACCATGTTTGTACAGTGGCTCACAATGGACAAACCAAACACTGGCTCTAGAGAAGGCATTTTTTGCAAGTTTTGTGGAAGGGGAGGGAGAGGTATTCATTTTGATTGCAATCTGCAATCTCAACACTAGATGCCACTAAATCTTACACACTAGGTCCTTTAAGTATTTTTTATGTTTTTCTTATGTGTACAGCACCTTAAGTTACTAATGTATGCCATATAAATAACAAACTACAAACCACATGAAAACAAACATCTTAGAAATGCTGGTGATGTCCATGTCTGATGGTAACCAGGCGACTTCCAAATCAAAGTCCTCTAGTGTTTCATACATGGTTCAGGCATATACTACGTTTTGACTTAGGTAATCCAGGTAATAACAGGTAATATCACGTCTCCTCCATCCCCCTCCCCTGTCTGTGAGGATGGCAGTACAGGGCTACGCATGTACTTATTGAACTGAAGCTACATCAAGATAACTACTATTTATGCTTCAATGGCATGCACATTATCTAAACGGGCACCAGTAGTTTATCCGCCCTTGTTTTTCCCAGTGCCTGTTTCTGGGGCCGGCCTTTATTTGTTCATGTCGACTGCCATGAACGGAGACCTGGCTTTTAACTGACTACTGTCTTTTATTTGAAGAAATGCAGTATTTGCCTCGATTCTTAACACATGAAACAATTCAACCAGCACTCACCTCTCTGTGCGCTCTCCACTCTGCAGGTTGAAAAGCAGAGAGGGGACAATCTTGTCCATGTGCTGAGGGTCCCAGATATTAGCCTGAAGCTCATCGTTCACAGTCTTCCTCACCACACCCTGCAGACCCTTGATGCCTGCCATCCTGATCCTGGAGGCAACAATCACAGACAGAGACAGCAGGGATCATGTGATTGCTAACTGAATCTATAAATGGATGATTATATTTAGGAAATCATTTTTTTAATCATCTTTTTAGTCTGTATCCCTCAGAGTTATTTCTGCGAGGCTGTGTTTAACTGTTCAAAGATGTCACTTTGTCTATTTTCAGCAAATGACAAAAAGATTTCTTTTAAATGATTTCACTCTGTTTAAGAAGAAGGGAAATAAATGTCCAGGGGCAGAGGGAGTCTAAAAATAAGACTTCCTGAAGTCATCTAAAAACAGCAGTTATTTAATAAATTCTGCTTCCTGCTCAATCAAGCATCTGTCCACTCACTTTGTACGGATGTCAGGGTCCTCGTAGCTGGAGTGGCACATCTCGCTGAAGCGTGACACAAAGAAGTCATAACTGCGGTGGTACGATGGCGTATCCTCCTCTATGTTGGCAAACTTCACGAACTGATAAGGGTAAAAAGAAAAAGAAAATTCAACTCCAGAGATGTGCAGTCGTAAGTCTGTTACTAAAAAGCCAAAGTTTATTAAGAGTTTATTTTGGTTTGATTAAGTACTCTTTAATGAAATAACCCTTAATCCCCATGGTGACTATCTCCTGAATTAACATCAAACCGTAGCGCCAAAACATCTCATTAAGAGTGAGAAGCGAAGGGCAGAGGGGGGCTTTCCCACTGGGCCACAAAATGTCACCAATTAAACACACTGACATTTAGATTCACATCACTCTCCAATTAATAAATTATTGGATTACTTTAGAACTGAGACAGAGAGGATAAAGCAAATATTATATGATAAATATTCAGTAAAGCAGATGATAATCAAAGCGCATACAGTATATTCCCCATTCAAAAATGCAAGTGGGATTTGTGCATTAAAGCTGAAAACAGGTCGGTTTATGTAGAAACTGAACATCTGAAGAGTACTCTGGTGAATCTATTTCCTGCGTACAAAATTAGTTTTTGGAGTGGTTTTGAATTAAAATGAAGTACCCTTCAGCAAATTAAATGTAGTGAACCCAGAAGTGCTCCTCCGAAGCTACTCCGCTGCTGCAAAAAATTAATGCAGCAGCTGATACCTGAAAGCTGCTCAGTGTTACTGGTAGAAATACTGGGCAGCTTCCAGGTATTAATGTATCACCTCTGTGTCTGCTGAAATGGCCTCTCTAGCTGATTGAAAGCTTAAAGCAAAAGGTCTAAAACCACAGGCGATGGAGGGCTGAGATTATAAAGGGTTTTGTTGCAACTAAAGTCTACACCAGAAGAAACTGAGTGCTGCCTTAAGTCTTTTATATCACAGACCCAATCCATTACAGTAACAGTGAGCTGACACAAACATTAAGTCGTGTACTGATGTACTGAAGAGCTGGTTGGTATTTGACAGAGCTCTGCGGTACAAGGTTTTGGGTCACAGAAAGTCAGTATGAGAAAACCTGGCTGGGCTTGAGTCCTGCAGTGATAAACTCTTTAATCCTCTCCTTTCACCTCTCTCTGACAATGCTCTCCTTCAGATGAGACATCCAGTCCATACGAAGATGGAAAAAGGAAGACAAACTGCTCTACACTATTTGCCACGCATTTGTTTGTACAGAAAAATCAAGTCTATGTACAGCTGTGTGGGTGAGGATGCCCGGCCTTTTGTCTATCCTGAGTGTATATTAAAACCAAACAATTACAGCTAAATTAATTTCGATCAATATCTTCACAAAAGCCATTGCATGTAAAGCTTAAAATGAGCAGATAAAGAAAAAATGTCCTCTATCTCTAATTGTAGTAAACAGTGCTGTGGCGCATAATGTGTGTGTGCATGTACGTTTATGAATGCATCAGCATACTGCCTTACATTTGTCCTAAGTGTGCAAGAGAGATTAATAGCAGGAAGATTATGTGCGAGACACTTGCGTGTCTCGTCAATCTATATAGAGATAACTGCAGAGCTTTGCCAATGTGGTCTGCAGCTAATCTGATTTCCTTTACAGTATATGTCCTCTGCTGACCTGGCCGACAGCGCTGATAGCTGCTTCCCACATCAGAAGATACTCATCACTCCCACTCTCTTACTGAGCTCTGATCTTTCTCAAATACTAAAGCAGTTTTCCTCTCAAGGTGAACATCTCCTGTTTTATGAAAGTAAATGCACCCTGTCAACTTCTGATTAGATAATACCTCTCTAACCCCTAACCCTAAATCCACTGAAATGGGTAGAGTTTGATGTAGCAGAAAAGCTTAGAAATGAAGGCAAATTAGACACATTAGTGACCAACAGCTTGAGTGTGTGGGTACATATCTAAATGTATATCACCAAAACAAGCTATCTTAGCTTTTTTATGATTTTTGAAACCAAAAATGATGGCTAAAAATGTACAAAGCTATCTGTGTGTTTGGCTTTTGCAGTAAATTGCGACTGTAAATCCTTAGAAAAGCTGCCTTGAATCAAGCCAAAAATACATCGAATGAGACCAGGCTGAACAGTGCATGTGCTCTCTCCCTGAAATCTTCCAAGACGTAATAAGTTAAAAGTTAAATCCATCACTGGATTTAATTATTTCAATGTTGCCACATTTTGTTATACAGTTATTAGTGATCACATAGGTGTAATTTTATTGCAGATTCTTATTTTTTTCTGCAGTTTCACGAAACTCAGTACATCATATTTCCAATAGAAAATAATTAAATGTTAAATACAAAACAAAATAATCCTTTGACAGTAGTGGTAACGATTTCTTGTCAGCACCTTGGTTTGGTTGTTTTGTTGCTGCAAAGCCATAAAAAATAAATGATGTGTTGATCCTGGAGACTCACCGAGTTGGTTCCCAGGATCTGCAGGCTGGGTTTGTCAGACTCCAGCAGCTTCCGCACCATCTTCAGGAAACTCTCCACAAACAGGTTGATGCTCTGGCAGTGGCAGGCCATCAGCAGCTGGTCCAGGGCCTCCATCGCTATACACACATACCTGAACAGGAGAAGAGAGACACAGGCACATGTGGATGACACCCATAACTCTATAGACAAATATAGTGTACCTGGCCGGTAAATTCAAAATGAGTAAATGCACCCAGCAACACAAATCAAAAACATAATAAACTCCACCAGACAAACTCCAGAGAATCACATACTGAACAGATTTCCATCGGACTCTGCCAAGTGTAAATGTAATATGTACAGGGTGTTTGCATTGGCGAGAATATCACAGTGTCTCCTAGTCATGAGTCATAAAAGACAGAAACTTCTGTGCAATATAAAAGAAAGTACAGACTGTACAGAAACGTTACCATCAGTGAACCTACACAAGCCATGTTGTTCTGGTTGAAAAGAGACAAACTCCACTTCCCATTTACTTAGCTACTTTGCACAAAAAGCACAATACATCATTATTAGTTTTAAATCAGAAAAGAAAGTGTCAACAATTACATATAAATAAAATGTGCGTTTAAATGCAAGGATATATTTTTTACAGTTCGGTATTCAGATAGCATGTGGGAAACATGTGGCATGAATTATACTAAAAAGACCTGTAAGGTTTTCTATAAAGCTTAATCTTCAGCTCTTTGACAGACTATCAGGTTAAATCAACTTTATATCAAGACAACCACAATTTTCCTGTCTTGAATTTCAGTGCATTAGCTTCAAATGAACTGAACTTAAATCAATTAAACTAATGTGCGGCAGAGAATTTTAAAAATACACAAAATGTACAAAGTTTTTGCTGAAATTATTTCTTTCAGACCATTTGGGGCAGCAACTGACTCACCCGTATCGGTGTCGAGCCACATCTCTTGACAACCTCTCAGACAGGTACGCTCCGATACGGTCCAGCTTCTCTGGAGCTGACAGGGCGTAGAATGTCAGCTTCTCCATGTTGGCCTTCACTAGCCCATCCTAAGAGAGTGATGGAAGGAGAGAAAAAAATAAAAAACAGAGAAAATGAGACTGCCTTAAGGTCTCATTCACATGTATGGTTCACAATTCTAAAGGATTAGTTCCAACCAAATGAAAATTCAGTCATTCTCGCTATCAGAGGAGATGAATGTGACACTGTCCACAAAACAAAGCTGGTTAAGACTAACAAAAAAAGCAAATACATTTACTGCTCCTTAAACAACTCAGGGATAATGCAGTAGTGTGTGTTACTGCAGTGTACCTCCCTTCAAAATCCAAATTGTAAGAATATAACTAGATTGCCAAGTTTCACCTCCTCCTTTCCCCCTTGACCTACTTCACTGCTCTTCAGTGTGGTCAGGGGGAGGAGAGAGCTAAAAACATCTATAGTCCACTGTGATCCCATTTACATTTCAGACAAGGCCTGCGGCATGCAGTCAATGAAAGCAAAAAAAGACTAAAACTAACAGTCAGGGAAGCTGCTGCAGGACACATAGACACTACACACACTGGTAACCTTCTTTTTATACGATAATGGTGTTGTAAAACTGGCAAGGATGCCTTCATCATTTACATAAAACAGCAAAATTTAATGTCAGAGAAAAAAAAAAAAACTCACATTTTTTCCTTTCACAAAATGTTGTAGGCAGACAGTTCAATCAGTTGCAGTATGTTAGGAATATGTGAGCAATAACCGTCCATGTAGATGCAGCAGAGTTTGCAGCACTACTCAAGCATTTTGTTGATGATATTAGTTTGAATCATCGCTTGGATTTTTATTGTAACATTTATGGCCCTGAGTCATCAAAAAGCTGTTTTAAAAGCAGATCTTGACATTCCTTAGCAGGGATAATGATAAATGCATTTAATATAAGATTTTCCAGGTCCAGGGGACACTTGCTAGCTTTATGGCACACCTAAATGAAAGAGGCCCTTTTTAATGTCATTAGTTGCACCTTTAGTTGCTTTTCTTGCTATGAAAAGTTAAAAATATTGCTGGAAAAAAAGGCAATTTCTCTCATCAGAGGATCTTAAGGCTTCATGTACATATACATACACCCACAAACTCATACTGTGTGACACAATTTTGAGTAAATGTCATCAGACGCCTTAATTATTCCCAAGCTGCTGGAATACCATTAGTTTCAGTCTCAGTGACACAGCTTGGATTCAAACTTAAGACTTCATTTTTGGGAGCACACTGTACAGGTGAACATGCACACGCACACACAAAACAGAGAAACAATGTCTGTGTACACTAGCATGTCCAAAATACAGGTAGGGGGGCACTGCAGCAGCACAGAGGCACTAATGATAAGTTTCCTCTGCAACAAATCAGCTCTGTGATCTCTGCTCAAATTAATTCTCTTTATGAGTCAACTGAATCAAATCTCAGTTACTCACAGTAAAATCATAGCAAAGATAAAGGCCGTGGCTTGAAACTAGCAGCTTTGAAGCAGACACATTGAGGTGGTTCAAAAAAATATTTCTCACCTCTACATTGCTCTTCCTAAACCTACAACATTATAATAAAGCTGTTTGTATTTATCTCCCTAGCGACTACAAATGGAAAGCTATCAGCTCAATCTGATACAGGATATTGCTGCTCACTGTTTTTTCCTCACATATTTAAGAATGTTAGGTGCTGTCCCTAACATAATAAGTTAGTAAACTAAACCAATCTTTATGTAGGCACTCTACCATGCTTAAATAACAATTTCTTTTTCCTAGAATTGCAGACAACAGGGGAATAGTTATTCAATTCAAAGCTGCTGTTTGGTTTAGGAAACGGCATTTCTATGGAAACAAGTGTCAATTCAGCTTCTCACCTCTGGGTCTTCTGGGAAGATGTTGTCTACCAGTCTCTTGTACCGAGGCCTGAGTGCCCCGCAACAACCGCAAACCCCTGAGGAAGACAAGAGATGGGGAGGGAGGAGGGAGAAAAACAGAGACAGAGAGAGAGAGAGAGAGAGAGAGAGAGAGAGAGAGAGAGAGAGAGAGAGAGAGAGAGAGAGAGAGAGAGAGAGAGAGAGAGAGATGGTTAATTAGACTTATACAGTATGAGGGACAGAAATGCAACAGGAAGACAAATAGCAGATGAAACGTCTTCTTTTCTCATTCCTCCTCTGCAGCAGCAGTATTAGTAAATGTCAGTATACATTGCCAAAGTCACAGTGTATGTCTAAAAACTTTGTTATAGACATTATATCGTAGGTAGAGTTAAAATTGCTATTTAGTTGAGAAGTGTTTGGACACAAATTACTGGTTCAATGTGCACTAGCACAGTGATGAGTCAATGACTTCTGATATAAATCAAAGGCAGCAACTGTTAATGATACCACATTAATGATCTATTGTATCTCCACAGACTTGTAACTCGATAAATAAAGACTAAAGTATACTAAATATTTATAATGTGCAGCTGTAACAACTGGGAATTTATATTTATAGATCTGGCAGCAAAGAAGACACCGCTGCTGCTAAAAAGCTAAGCTCAAATAATGATGTGTAAGCTCCTGAGCAATGATAGATAATCGTCTAGTCATTATTCACACTAACACAAGCGTCACGCTTAAATACAAACTTACACATCATTAACTGTGGCAGTGAGCAAAGACCTTTTTATGGAGTTACTTAACTTAACACAAGACAGACAGACTCCATTCACAGCTGTCATCAGATTACAACCAAAAACATCTACATGAATCACGACCACCAATCTCAGTAAAGTCATGATTTCTTTATTCAAACTTAGATTAGAAACGTGAAAACTTGTCCAGGCATCTCTTCAGTCTGTCTCTGCACTGTTGTACAATAACAGCTTTTCTTTCCCAACACAAAACCCAAGCTAAGTGAAGGTAATTATGTGCAAAGACATTAGAGGGAGGCAAGATATGGAAAGAATGTGGTCACAAGACAAGTACGGTCACAACAGCGCTGACACACCGACACACACATACACACAAAAACATACACACACACAGACAGTCTCTCTTTCTCTCAACACAATCAGTACAGCCTTGAAGAGAGCAGAGCGACACACTGAGCAGTGATTTTTCTGACAAGCTTGGCAGACAGCGAAGGCTGGATTCTGATTGGTCGAGGACATTCAGCAGTGGTGAGTCATCAGGGAACCCTGAGAGAATTAAGGCACGGGGAAAAAAAGGGATAACCTCCAAAAAAACCCTGATGATCAATCACCTTCATAGAGCTGTGGATAACAGTTATTATCCTCCTGCACACGTCAAACAGAAATATACGTACTCATAAGTTTATGAGTCACAAAAAGCAAATGAAAGAAAGTAGGTCATCACATCGCCGACAATGCAGCAAGGTTTCATGTGTGCTATGATAGCCTGACACTTTAAACAGAGATTAGACAAAAGCAAAGCTATCTGCAAAAAAACACCTTTTCTTTCTTCCTTCCCCCATAGAAACAATATTTTCCTTCCTTCTATTCTCCCAAAGAAAATTTTTTACATTATTCATTATTTTTAGCTTGCCGGTACACACATTGAAACTGCTGAGGCAGCACTGAAACAGCCATTTTGAGAGCATACTGACCATACATTAACAAGATTACCAGCTGCTTCAATTGCCACCCCCTTACCTCCCCAGTGTTATCCAGTCTAAATAACCTATATAAAGTCTCTCATGCCTCGTTACACCAAGACAACACATTTCTTCTTTTCAAATGGACCAACAGGAACACACAAGAACTCTTTGATCAACCAACACAACCAGCAACAAGCCGCGTTTCCTATAATTAACATACTTTTCACATTATTAGACAGCCAGCCTGAACTGGTGTTAATGTCCAAAGAATCAAAACATTTATATTCTCAATGTAAAAATGAATCAACTGTGCACATTTCACAAAGCTGCCACGTCTGACTCACCGATGCACATGGAACTGATTTTCGGTCAAATATTGTTTATTTTCCCAGCAACTATTATACTATTATTATTATTATTATTATTATACTTTTTTTTTTTTAAAGGAGAAATGCCAAACATTTACTGGTTGCAGCAAATCAAATGTGAGGATTTTAAGCTTTCCTGTGTCATACTTAATAGTAAACTGAATATCTTTGTTGATCAGACAAAACAAGACATCTGAAGACATCACTTTGGGAAAGAAATGAATTTTTCACCATTTTCTGACACATAATAGACAAAATGATTAATCGATTGACAAAATAATCAGCAGATTAATCAACACATTTAACTACCTGAAAAAGGAGGCATGAGGAACAACCACAGACACACACACACACACACACTCTATTTCCAAACACTTACAGTTCAAGAACCCACACAAAATACATGCTGCCTGAAGGTCCATACATACATACAAACAATTTATGTGAATATGACTCCAGGTCTATTGAGTGAACTGAAGTTTACCAAATATTTAAATGTGGAATTGTACACTTTACTTATTGCGAAATACAATACAAGAAGAGAAGAGAAGAAAATGATCTGTGGTCTATTGTTCACGTGTGTGAGTGGAGACCAAATCAATGAGGCTCTAAAGTCAATAACACTCCCTACTTCCAGGCTACATCCCAACATTCACTGGGCTTCTGGTATGTTATCAGTGACTTCCACCTGGGAGGAGGGGAGTCCGTACAGGCAGGATGTCTTGAAAAGCCTTTTAATAGAGTAAAAGGCATCTTTATCGTCTCAACCACTTAAAAGCTGCTGGATTTCAAGGCTGTGGTCCATCCCTAAAAGTTCTGCTGAACTCTGCAACAGGAGCTCTGCTAGCGCTCAAGCTTATCTCTGAGAGCTGTGTGTCTATTCATAGCCGCTCCTGTTTCCTACATCACTTCAAACACTAATGAAGCCTCTGCACTCCTCCCTCCACCCCCCACCCCCTTCCCTGCACCCACCAAACCTCTCTCTACCTCTTTCGCTCATCCTTGCTGTACGTGCTCGGGGCCTGAGTGTAGGAGTCGCCAATGAATTAATGAAAATCCAGCAGGTCCCAAGTGTAGAGGGAAAAAGGGTGGAGGACAAAGACAGACTGGCAGAGACACAGACAGGGAAAGAAAAAAAGACATGGGAGTGTGACGGGGGAGGTGGATTGTGGTGTACTGAATGAGTCACAGATTAGTGCTACTTATTGCATCGTGTCTGTCCAGAATAAATCTGTCCTGTCCTCTGTTAGCAGCAGAGGAAACAGATTTTTGGGAGGAGAGGAGAGATAACGTGGAGAGAAACTTCAGTAGTGCTTTTTCTTCCCAAAATCTTCAATCTTCAGCTCAGTGGATGTGGCAAAGTACTGTTATTTTACAATCTCACGCTGCACTGCATGTGCTGGCCTTTTCCATTACAATGGGTTAAGTTGTATTTATAGTATAAGTAACATTTTCCATTTCAAAGTGTGCTGCCGTTGACTGTTCTGTTTTTTTCACTTCCTAAAATATCCTATTTGTCTGCAGTCATTAACTTTAAATAGGGGTGTATAAAAATCCTTTATCCCAGTATATGCCGGTTTATGTTGCAAAATGTACATAAATCATGATATAATAAAGTTTTTGGACTATATGGTAAGAAACTGTTGATGAAAACAACAAATGAGGTACATCGTCACAAAAATGCCCTAAGGCGACATTGTCCACAACCCCCTCATAAAACTGGAGATATAAAGAGCTTTATGCCACAGTACATACAGTAACTATAGCAAAATGTTGACAGATTGTATCCTATTTTCCAAATCCTATTTTTTAAAGGGTCACTAATAGTGTAGAACAACCCATGGAAATTTCAGGCATCTAGCATGAATAATCCAAAACAAGGTTCAGCAACATTAATTTCTTGCAGGTCACGACTCGCTTTTTTAAAAGCCTCCATATCTCAGAAACGAAAGACGGTATGAGCCCGAGATTTTGCACACTAGTTTTTGGGTAAAATTACATTTACATAAAGTATGAAACAAATCAAAGATGGTCAGTCAGGAACATTTTACCCTTACGTTAAATTCACATCAAAACAAAAAAATTAAAAGTAGTAAAAAAGGCAGTTTCAGCATTTCAAGGACCTTCAGTAGAAGATAATAGAAGAGAATGTTATTATCTACCAAAGTGGAAAATTACCTTTAGTTCACAAAATCACCAAAAATAATAAAAACAAGCGACATAACAAATGTAAAAAGATACCACGAAAAAACAGTAAAGAGACACTGCAATACAAACGTTTAAAAGAAATATCAAAAGCAATAGTTTATGAAAAGATGTTGTTGTTAAGGTGAGGTGGCACCTACCTGATGTTATATAACAATGAATACAACTGCACAATTTAAAACATTAACACATTTTGATTTTAAAATGCTTATTATGACTTCAAAGCGTATTTGTGCAGTTCATGAATTTAGCTGCCACAGTGACAATTTTTAGTCAATTATTCTGTGCTGTTTCAGAGTTTCAATAAGTTGGTGTAAAAAAACAGGGGGAGTAGTTTTGTGTTTCGGGTGCTGGTAATGGAGGGGTAGTGAGGGAAGAGCTAAGAGAGAGAGAGAGAGAGAGAGATCAAACCGGGTGGGTGGACAAGAATTTGGACGACAGCGGTAAAAAGCAAACATAACAGGGGGTCTCACGACATCCACCCACTCTGCATGGCAAGCTGACAACACATTTAGGGGCTGGATATTGAGCTCCTCCGCACTTCCATAAACACTCACATGTAAACCCACACAACAAACATGCTCTCACACACAATGAGGAGCATGACACAAGAGGAACAATAAATGAACGGTTGTTGGTAAGTGCAGCAGGAGAATAAAGAGAAGGCGGACATCTCTGCAGCTTGCTGCACAAGAGTTGGGGAACTCTGACCTTTGAGATTTCTGTGTTTCAATGATTGGATGCTAAGCTACACACCCATGCAGAATGAATGTGTGTGCGCCTATGTGTGCACATGTGCGGGGGGTCTCCACCCCTCAAATCACCACAGGAAGGAGCCAGCCAATCACAATGCTATTTTTATCCTTGTAACACTGGGCTGGTACATTAACAGATTACACTCTCCATTTCCCCCAGGATGTCAGCTTAACGTTTCCACATTAGCGTGAGAGAGAGAGACAGAGAAAAGGGGGAAAACGTAATGTTGAAGTGAGAAAAATAGGGGCAAACAAAAAAATACATAGCTCTGAAAGATATGTTTGTATCTGATGTGTGCAAAAACATGGCGTTAATAAGGCTACTGCCCTGTGGGGCAGCACACGTCAGCATCGGACAAAAACACACAACGAAATAAGTTCTACCTCCCCATAAGAGGGTGGATCAATAGGAATGTATCTTACAGGAAGAAAATAGTCAAATTTTACACAACACACACACACACACACACACAAAAACAAGGTAGGAGTGTGACAAGTAGCCCAGCACATCTTGCAGTTTGATATCTGCACCTGCTGTCCCAAAGCTGCTCTGTTGTACCCAAAGTCACGTGGCCGACAACGGAGAGTAAATATCGGCTGTGGCTCAGGAGGTAGAGCGGTCGTCCACCAATTGGAAGATTGGCGGTTCGATTCCCGGCTCCTCCAGTCCACATGTCGATGTGTCCTTGGGCAAGACACTTAACCCCAAATTGCTCCCGTTGCTGTGCCAACGGTGTATGAATGTGTATGAATGATTAGCTTCCCCTGATGTGCAGGTTGGCAACATGCGGTAGCTCCTGCAATCAGTGTATGAATGTGTGTGAATGGGGTGAATGAAATGTATTGTAAAGCGCTTTGAGTGGTCGAAAAGACTAGAAAGGCGCTATATAAGTACAGTCCATTTACCATTTAGTCCTAACGGCCTGCAAGGAGAATATTAAACACATAAGGGGTATGGGTGTGTGTGTGTGTGTGTGTGTATAAGTGAGTTTGCGAAAGCATGCAAGATACCCATCATTACATATTCTGACCCACCTTCACCTGGAGGCATGCAAAGCACTGGTTTTTCCAAGCCTCACTCAGTATGTGCACATAAACAAACAGGCCGAAGCAAACATCACACATGTACACACACTGTAGCCACCTACATGTTGTATTTTCTGCAGGTTTACCTGTGCTGAATACATGACACTTCTCGAGACGGTTACAAAGCAAGTTTACCTTCAGGGGTGTTATTACATAAGATGGAGGGGAGGGGTGAGACGAAGCAAGTCCTGCTATTTTTACATCAACAAACAAAGAGGGACAAAAAACATCTTTAAACAGGAAATTCACACACTGTGAAATGCAAGCACACACATACACACACACATAGAACAAGACAAGAGACAAGGGGGGGTATAAGCAAATAATGGATAATGAGAATGGCTGATTCAACAGCCTACTGATATGCACATAAGCTGTCGCTGGATGAGTTTGAGAAAGCTGTACGGCAGCTGAGGAGATGAGATGAGGTATTTTGGACAAAAGGCTGATTACGTTAGGGAAAGCGTGACACTCAAACTACAGAGGAAGAAATGTGAATTATTGTCACTTAGGCATGTAGAGAGTAACACTCTTTCAAAACCAGTGAATATGTACATCCAGTGTCAATCTATCCATCCCTCTCTCCCTATTCAGGACACATCTTGAGGCTACAGACAAGCATACACAGACACACTTTGCAGAGGCACATATATTAATAGTATATATATTTCAGCCATTAATTCATACAAAAAGTCACATTCAATCTAGTGTGGGTGGCAGAGAACACGGCTGTTATAATGCGACCAACACACTGATGTACAGACCCCAGCTGCCAACAAATCCTCGTGACACAAGGCCAATCCGACACACTATGAATCACTGTCAAACAGCCGCTGAAACTGGGCTATGAGGGACTCAAGCTCACAGCCACATTTCCATACAGCAGCTCTCCAGTACGCCGCACAGTAAAGCCACAGCGTGCTTGATCTTCCAGCGCACTGTGCCTGCGTTGATAATTCATTAGCCAACTACCCAGAACCTTTTCCAATCAATAGTCTGCAAACTCAAAGCAAAGCCAGCTACATTTTTAATTAGCGCTAATCAATGAGCCATATATCAACATGTCTCAGTAACACCAGAGCTACAGTAAATGATAACATTTTGTAGCAATACTGATACAATACAGAACTACAGTAAATGACATCTGTTCACTATCTGAAGAGGTACTGAGTACAAAAAACTTTTAACAGCACACATACTCATTTTTACCCATTTTCAAGGAAGCTTGAACAGAACATAAGAAAGATGTACGACTTAAAATATTAAAGAATCATGAAAAATTTAAGGATAACAGAAAATTAAACATCTCTACAGTATGCTTGCCTTCAGGTCAAGCTACAACGAATTAGCTGAATATGCTACAAGTGCAGAGAACATAATGTCACCACATCAGATACGATAGAGGGTAACAGTTTGAGTAAAAAGCGTTGGACGAAACATGTATCTTTTACCCCAAAAAAACATCTTCAAAGTGGCGTCTCCTCATAAGCTAAAGAGTCCAAGTTCCCATAATGTGCTCTCAAGAGACGTTACTCTATAGTGAGAGCTGCAGTCTATCACAAGAAAGCCAGGAAGAAACATGTTTGTAGAATGTAGGAAAACTGGCTTAACGCTGGATTCTTGACATAACTCACATGCTTACACAGCCGAGAGCACACACACACACAAGTACACAATGGAAAACTGATTGTTATTCTTACCATACATCGGTCGTGATGTTGGAGTCTCTCACGACAGACGCTGATGTTTCCTTAATGCAGCTTCAGCCACTCATACAAACACGCTGCTGTGCCAAGAGGCACTGACAATGCACACAAACACTGACGCCGCTCACTCTGGGATAAATGCCTGCACGTGTGCTTGGAGCTAAAAGGAATATGAATGCGCACCGTGATTGGTGCAGAGCCTGGCTCGATGCAATGATTTACACACACATACACTCTCTTCTCTCTCTTTGCTGTGCAGACACACACACACACACACACACACACACACACACACACACACACACACACACACACACACACACACACACACACACACACACACACACACACACACACACACACACACACACACACACACACACACACACACACACACACACACACACACACACACACACACACACACACACACACACACACACACACACACACACACACACAATGACCTTGGATTTTCCAGTTTGTCTTCCGCAACAACGCTCCTTCTCAAGGGGTTAGTGCAGTTTTCACATGCAGCCGCTTACATGCACACCCATACACACTTCTACTCATCTCTCTCTGTTGCAGGGAAAGACACAGAGAAGGGGGGGGGCAGAATAAGAGAGAAATGTGCACCACAGGGATAGAAAGGGAGAAGACCTCCCACCCACGCAATTTTCTCCCACACTCCACCCCCTGCCAGCTCTCTTCTCTATCATTAATCTTCCCAAGCTTCCTGCTTTACTTAATTTCAGTTTTTACTTCCGTGCTTATGCAACTTTTTACCAAATTTCCTTCCATTTTATAAACTACCATCAAAATGTCTGTCTTTTCTGTTTTCCTCGTTGTACCATGGTTGGAAATAAACTTCTTCATCAGCTGCAACACTGGTATAGCTTTTTGAATGCAAATAAACTGCAGTAAAAGGTGTGTATATTACAATGTTTAACAGTATTTTCATTTTTAGAAACAGCAAAAACATGCAAACATATTATCCTTGTCAAGATGGCAGTATCTATTCATTCTCTTCCAAGTCCAATTATCTTAAACTACAGAGAATAAATGCAGTTCAGTACAGCAGCTGGCATGCAAGAGTCGGATGGCAGAGCTTCTCTTCTGCACACGAATGCACAGAACAAACAGAAATTTAAAATCAAGTCATGCTTTTAGCTCAATTATCACACAGTCATAACTGTGATGAACATGAAGCCAGATACAATGCTCACATAACTGCCTCCAATAAATGTGCAGTAAAACCAGAAACCTCACGATGCTGCAGTGTCCTTGTGAACCACGAGCGATGAATATAATTTATGCACACTTCACCCTTTTTTTGTTGAATATTGCTAATTTTTATTATTCCAACATTGGTAAACTTGCATCAATTCTGAATGACTATCAGAACTTAACAAAGACAAACAATAGTCCGCTTTTTTGGAAACATCAAAGATACAACTAGCTTATATACGGTGTGACGAAGCTAAGCTAAGCGCTAAGCTGTCATTGCTACAGCAGGGACTAGAAACTGGGCTACATCAGGCCCGGTTTAATGAATTAAAGATTGTGGGCTACTCATGTGGAGTTACAGTTATAGTTACATTTGGGCCCCAGGCTGCAGCCTTGTACAGAGTGACACTGTTGTCCTCAGCCGGGCAGCACGCCGGCTCAGTGGTTAGCACTGTTGCCTTACAGGAAGCATCTTGGGTGGGCTTGTTTCCTCCCACCATCAAAGGGTTAAAACTCTTGTCAGCACCCCTGCCCAAGGCACTGGCAAAGGAGTTGGAGTTGGTCCCTGGGCGCTGCACTGCGACTGCTCCTAGTGAGAGTGCGTGTGTGTGTGTGTGTGTGTGTGTGTGTGTGTGTGTGTGTGTGTGTGTGTGTGTGTGTGTGTGTGTGTGTGTGTGTGTGTGTGTGTGTGTGTACAATGGGTCAAACGCAGAATGTCCCCTCGGGGATCAATAAAACAAGTTTTTTTCTTCTCTTACTGCAACTTAGAGCATATTTATCATACACACTGTATTAACTTAAATGTATGCTTACAATATGATTTATTGTTTTCACTATGGTTGGATAGAGAGGGTCACTTGTGTGCTATCACTGTGCTTGAATAATGAGGATAATTTCATAATTAAGCTTAGTTTTTTTAAAACGTTTTTTGCATGCCAGTTATTCAGATAAATATTTGAGTATCAGTTCTTTTATGTATGAAAAATAAGTAAATGACAACATTTTTAACAATCAATCAACATTGAAGCAAAAAGCAATAAAATAAGGCCCAATAAATGATATTTCCCCTTAAAGATTTGACACAGTTCAACAGCAACCTGTGCTAGGTACCAAAGTGCTCATGTATACTCAATGAGCTCTAAAATAAGCTGAATCAGAGCATCTCAGTGCAGGTCAAACCCCAAACAGCAGTTTCCATTTGGGGCATGACATACTTTTTGTGAGGAATCATGGAACCATATGGAAGAAAGTAACTTCTCAGTGAATTACTGAGAATTACTGTTCTGTCAGAGAAACTTAGAAAAAGAGAAGGAGCCGCGGAGAGAACAGAGGAGATGTTGTTGTCACTTACCCTTGCCAACGCGATGGTCAAGAAGGGTACGGCAGTCCAGTGCCAGCCTCTGAGAGGCCGGGGCATCAGGCGCAGGCAAGGGCATGGCTGGCCAACAAACACACAACAGCTCGCAAGCACTCAGTTTGACACTACTCCTTTCACAGACACAAATAACTTCTTAAGCAAAGCCACACACACATCCAATCACAGAGTTATAATACTAAAAGCAGCGGACTAAAAATATGTAATTCATGTCTCACAAATCACCTCAGCAAGTCGTACACTCATGAAACTTCCACTCAAAATAAGCCTTGACTGCCCACTTCAATCTCACAAATTCCCTGACAGGTGAGCTTAAAATTGTACTCACTCAAATGCATCCACAGCGGCCTAGTTTGGCTGCATTAAACCACTACGCACATGCACACATACACTTGCACTCAGTCATGCCTGACCAAAAAGAAACAAAAACTCCAACTGCAGCTCCAACTTCCCAACTTTCCGTGCTAAGTTTTGGACCAGATCAAATTCACAAATTCACCACAGATCCCTGCAGAGGACCAACTCCAATGTCCCGTCTTGAGGCTCTCAGTAATTTATGTTAGTACGCTGGCAGGTTGACCGTATTAACGAAGAGATTAGCGATTAGTCCTTCAATAGCAGCTCTGCTCTCTGTGTGTGTCTCTCTCTCATTAATAAACATCTCACTAACACAATGGACCTCACTATCCACCCCAAAGTCTCTCTCTCTCTGCAAGAGAGACAGACACAAACAGAGAAAAAAGGGTGGGAAGAAATGAGGAGAGAGGGGAACCATGGGACAGCAATTCAGTCAGTGGGCTCGAGGTTGAAAGAATGTGGCAATCAGCAGATACCAACAAAGGCAAAATGTCTGGTGTGTGTGTGTGTGTGTGTGTGTGTGTGTGTGTGTGTGTGTGTGTGTGTGTGTGTGTGTGTGTGTGTGTGTTTCTCATCAAGTTATCACAACAGTAACATAGGCAGCACATACACACACCTGAAACACTGATAGAGAAACGTCCTTAACCAACAGTGATTTATTGGGGATTTTGAGTATGCAGCTCATATAGTTTCAAACTTCTTCAGCAGTGCACTACTTCTGCAGTCACAAACAGGGACGGAGCAGGTGTATTGTAGTTTGGTGTTGCCCACCTGTCATGTTGGATTCTAATCACAAGGCGGCGTTACTCTTCCAGGTTCACAGAGGCAGGGAAAGGGGTGGCACCTCCGCCCCGAAATGAGTCTCCACCGGCGCTTCGAAAATCAGGAAACCCGCTGGATTGTCTTTGGCCTGTAGGAGTTAGTAATACAATATTGATATTAGACATGTGTGGATATAAATATAAACGAGGAATTGGTTGTTTACGTTTAGCGTTAACTGACCTGTGACAAGCAAATACTGAAATGTGATGTTAATATTTTTACACATCCGGGCAGAAATTCAGAATTATGACTGTTTCCAGTAAATTAATTTAGCAGCAAGGCTAACGATGCTAGCTGATATTACAGCTTCCTGTTTTCTAATAAGTGTTTTGTTGACTTTTCCGTATTTCGATATGTCCATGTAAATTTAAGTTACTAAATCTGAAATGTAGAACTCGTGTAAATAAAATATTGGCACAGTAGCAAGTTAAACTGACACAGTTCAGTGTTTAGCTACCACTCGTCTATGCTACTAGTTAGCTAAAGAAGCTATCATGGGCTTGACTCGCTTTCCGAGAAGCCCCCGACTCATCACACCCATTACTCACCATGAAGTGTACACAATTGAAATCCTTTAAACGTTTTGCATACAGACAGTGATTGTTATCCACATTGACTAAAGTTCGGCTCCACAAGGACATCAAAGTTAAGCCAGCATCGCTGTTTCCACCGGCTCCCAGCTGTTACTGGTTATCTGTAGTAAATATGTTCAGCCCACCACTGCTGGACAGCAGCTTTAGTCATGTTTGAACACATGCAGGATCCGTCCATACATGCAATTTGGAAAAACAGAATATATCAATATAGACACTAACAGGAGAACATAGGTAACATCAGAAATATAAACAAGAATATGATGCAAACACCCAACCTACATTAAACATACCCCACTCTCACACACAAATATAAACAAAATATCATACAAATACAATTGGTAGGTCAGATGCAAATAAGCAAATACATGCTTACAGTGTTATGAGTGTATTATAATGATGAACTCGAAAAATGCATAACACCATATGGATACTTGCCTCATTAAAACTGAATTACTGTGAATATTATTACTGATGTGGTAAAGCAATATTTATAATTATAATAATCATCTCTGAATGTGTAGAGTTTTTTATTAATTAATGTATGTTGCTGTACATGTTTCCCACAAGACATTCTGATTCTAACCTATTAAGAGTTTGCAATTCCCTTGTTACTAATATAATTCAGAATCTTATATCCTAATTAATGCATAGATAGATAGATAGATAGATAGATAGATAGATAGATAGATAGATAGATAGATAGATAGATAGATAGATAGATAGATTCATGTATCACAGTAGAACCATACAACCAAGACATAATAGACAACATGTAATGAAGCAATGTAAAGAGAAAATTAAATCTTAAATAACTAAACGATAACAAAATTCAAGGAGCAATGACTAAAAAAGCAATGATGCTGTTAGTGCCAAACGATGCTGGTCAGATGACAGGGTGTGCCCTCTATAAGTATTTACAATAAGTGAGGTACATACAAGATACACAGATAAATTAAATGGAAAAACACTAAATCATCTGGAGAGGTAAGAAGAATGTGCAGATTTACAAAACTGCCAAACAAGTTTATATGAATAACAAAAATATGCATAGACAGATTATACCACCTTCCAGACCTATAAATCAATGCCAGCGTCTTCATTTTATTCAGCATTAAAGAATGAAATAAAATTAACAATAAATAAATGGCTATAATAGAGTTTAATACATTTTTCTTAATATCTGTGTTTTCTAGACTGTACAGATTTGAATGGGACATCCTGCTTTTGCAACAAGTCCTCTTTTCTACCAGTTGGTGACAGCAGTGAGTCAAGAGGATACAAAGGGACATTTTCTTTAATCTGCACATTTCTGAGATTATCTTCCCTAAAAACCGTTTCAGTGTACACTTAACATAACTCAAATCTGACCATTCTGCAGGACAGTACATCCTAATTGATATGTGTCACATCATTTGCTACCTTCATCACTTTATCTGTTCAGCATTAGAAAGCTGTTGGTGATCGGCCACTTTGAATGGGATGACACCACTTAGGAGTTGCATTTGCTCTAATGGTGCACAAGCTAAAGTTCAAAACAAAGGGTGTTTGGGAGGTTATTTTTATGCCAAAATACACTAAGTAACTGCTGGTAATGCAAGCATGGAAATTCACAGAAAAAATTGCATGCAACAGTTTGCATGAATTATGAATGCAAGATCTCCGTCTTTGAGGATGGGAGCTGCTTGGTAGGAGGAAGGACCTTTTAGCATCTGTGCACAGGTGCCCATCATCTCATAATCCATTCATTGGAAAGTCTTTTTGATGCAACATATTGAAGATTTTGTCCAATATGAATGTGCTTCAGCGCAGACTCTACCTTTGTTTCATTTGGTCCCTAACTGACCCGTACATGTCACTTTCAAGAGCTACGCACAACTGCCAAACTAAAGTAAGCATGCCAACGGCATCCAACTCTATTTTCACACCCCACAAACACACATGCTTAGACAGCGCACTTGAAATGCACTAAGAGACGCAAATAGGGCTTGGTGGCATAAGTGAAATGCTTGGCAAGCACATAAGCCGTAGGGTCAATTCAGTTACTGGTTTGGCTTGTGTGCATATAAGGATCAGCTGATTAGTGGACAGACTTAATACTAATTAGCTTCTGGGGTTTTGTTGTTCATCCTTACTCCTCCCTTAAGTGACACGAGTTCACAGGCACTTCAATTAGTTGCTAAATAAAGTTACAGATTAAGACAGTTACAGACACTCACAGACATCCACTTGAAGTGCTTATAACGAACACTAAGGCTGGGTTATTCCAAAATGGTGTACACATACTCACACTTATTCTACCTCATTGTTTTTAGTAATATTGACATCTCGTTAAAAATATTGCTTGTGTGCATGCTTGCCAAGTGTCTGCAAGCTATGCTGATGTAGTAGTGGTTATTGTAGAGCTAACTGCCTTAGACCTGGGGACTATTTTTAGATGTACAATAATCAGCAGTAAAGGTCTAAGCTACATAGTCACGCTGGGACAGATGGGAACTCATTAGATCAGCCTTAGAGGCTTTGTACGTTGCCTGGGTACAATTAGCAAAGCAAGTCTCAAAAACTTTAACCAGCTTACAACCATAGGGATCACAGCCCTGCTGATGCTATCAGCCCAGTAAGAAGTTATCATCATCAATACCTGCTTCACCACACCTGTGTTTTTGCTGATATTTTCTTCTCTTGATCTGTGTTTAATCTAACCTATGTTGATGATCTTTATATCTTTATGTAGTGATTATGTCATCATAAAAATACCATAAAATTTCACCTGCAACAATTATTTGATTATTCAATTAGTCAATCAACAAATAATTAATCACCAACTATTCTGATAATCAATTAATCATTTTGAGTAATTTTTTAAAAGAAAAAATACAAAAAAATATCCTCTTCCAGCTCTACAATGTTCAGTAAACTGAATATCTTTGGGTTTTTGACTGTTGGTCAACAGAAGAAAATAATTTAGGTGTCAGTTTAGGCTTTGGAAAATAGTGATCAACATTTTCCGCCATTTTGTGATATTTTATAGACCAAACCAATAATGAAAATAGTTGTTACTTACAGCCCTATACTAAATTAAGAGGACAGTTGTGCAATGGTTACAGTTCTTCCTTTGCATAACATTTACCAGCCTGGCACAACAAATACAACCAGAATAGGAGACTTAATGGCAGTATTACTGACCGATTCAATCAACCAATTCAGCAGTCATCTCTAGCGTCCAGCTTTGACTAATTTTGTGTGGAAAATATATCTTTGGATAAGAGCTAAAAGGAAATAACATCAATAAAACATGGCAGAAAGCACAGTTTGTTTTTGTTAATAGAACATATCAACATATCTGACAATCTTGGCTACACTTTATTTTCAAAACTCAGGTTTAATTTGATTGTCTCATTTGGCTGTGTTCAAGTCCTTTAAGAAGCAGCCACAGAGGAGCTATTGATGAGATTGTGTAATGCATAATTATAATTGATGGGAAACAACATTTGCAAGACACATTGAAAAATGATGATTTCCTTCAGGTCCAAATGAACAGCCATTGTCTTCAACAGATGCACAATGCAATGTGTGTTTTTTAATCATATCCCAAAGCTCATACTGTAAAAATAATTCCAATTGTTGTGTTCTAAAAATGTGAGTCAGATAGATGAGTAATAGCTTATTATGCCCAAACAAAAACACCTGATTTTAACTGCCAACAAAGGCAGTTTAATTAGTGTTGCTCCATTAGCTTGCTCCATGTTGAATCACCCTAGGATACTGTTACCAGAAGGGAGATGATTCAGCTTCTTTTCACAGTCAGCCTGGTTTAGTTGGCCTTAGATGTAATATGCTTATCTGTACACAGCCTGAAATGAACTACTCACCCTCGTGTCTCTAATTACATAGACATAAACTGATATAACCCAGAGTATTGAGGCAATGAAGAGGTAGCACCACTACTTTCTTTTTATGACAATGTCAGAGTAGGAGTGGAGCAGGGCCATGCTCATCCTGTTAATCAATAAATTCAGACTCTTTCTCAGAGCCGGAAGCCCTCAGCTGGACCAGAGGGGAAACTGGGAGTCATACCTCATTACAGATGGCTGGAAGAGTGTGATTTAAAGGTGCTAACTGGTGCTAACAGAGCAGCAGCTGACACAGGAGGAGAGGAGAGGAGGAAACAAGAGATAAGGAGTAAGGAGGAGAAGAGAACTATCAAAACATGACTGCATAGATTATCATTCATGTAGCGCATATTTATTTGTTAAAGTTGCTTGACATAAGAACTAACTACCCAACTGGAGTTCACACTATTAAACTCCAGACTAGCTTGCTTGGTGTTAAGCTTAATGGTGGGCTGTGGCCTACTGTAAGCTAGGCTAGCTGTATTGAGATGTTTAACTAGCAGTTTAATTTCACAAAAGTGACAAACAACGCCGATACTTAGGGCAAACACTGTTGTTACCTGGCCGTCACCAATGAAGGCAGGTCAGGGAGACGTGGATCGTGCTGCTCCACTGGGCGCTCGATTTGTATGTGTTAAAACTGAAATGTCGGACTTTTGTCTCCCTTCTGCTAGTGAGAGTAATTACAAAAACACTGGACACGAGCTTACATCATAAGCTCCACCATAGCCTATTCCATATTTCTTTTTGCGGCTACAAAACAGTGGATACATTGTTTTGAGTGTCACACAACCCCTGCAAAATTACCTGTTTCACAATCAGAATGTGATCTATTTGGTCCAATAGCATTTGGAAAGTCTACAAATTACAATTAAATTATGTGGTGTCCCCTCAAGTTAGCAGAGAGCTAACCAGAAGTTAGCCAACTCGTGCATTCATCTGGCCAGCACAGGAATGTTAAACCCGCCACCAGATTAAAAACTCTATATACTGAGAAACAGAAAGATTTATCTGGCTTTGATGGGCTTGATCAGCATTTTGTGAACTTGTTTGGCAAGGCCTTGTATGTAACGAACGTTAATTTATATGTAAAAGTTATGCACTGCAGGTTTAACTGTGGTGGCTGTGGCAAGGGAAGATGAGAGGGTGGGGCAGGATCCTATGCTGTCTCACAGAATTAGATGCAAATGCAATTGTCATTACAGCTTGCTTTTAATTGAGAATTGATGGGCTGAATTAAAAATGTCTATGAAAAGGGCACTTATCTAGTCAGAGGCCTAAAGTACAGTTGCTTCAACACCACCAGGGTCTATCTGTACACATGCCTGGAGTAGAGTAAATGAAAAAGCACTCGTCGTAATGCCATTTGATTAAAAAGGGTCAGCCCTGCTTTTAAAAGACTTGGTTGACTTGGCCAAAGAGTGAACACTGAATTTATCTTAGCGTTGTCTTGGTGCCACTGACAACAAGCCAGCAAGAGTGGCTGCTGACTAATTAATCCTCTTTACGCTCTGCGCTGCTGCAGCTCTGCTTTGTGGCAGTTCAGGTGGTGACCTACAATCCTGCAAGAACGACTCTACACATCTTGGTGCTCTCTTCATACATTTTGGATATGGCATAACAGAGAAAGAACTACTTCAGCTTTAATTTTTACACTTCTATGGATTATGCCTTAACTTTCAGAACCGTCTTCAGATAGGCTACCGTGCAATGGAATAAGCAACTGTGGATTATGACGGACTGGTGGAATATATATGGCAAAAACGGAACATGAGCCGATACATAATATGCAAAACAATACAGGTCAGTATTGTAACTGTACAAACCTCCTATTTGCCTATAATAGGTGTAGCGTAGGGTACTCAGGGAGCCTAAAAAATACACATATTAAAATGTAGGAAATAAGCCTGCATTTCATTTTAATGTTCTTTACCCATAAATGTCATAATTGGCTGTGTGCCTGGCATAGCAGATCCTTCCACAGCAGAGAAACTATAATGGTTGCTGTGGGATCAAGTCAGTAACGATGCTGTCATATAATAGCATTCACTCACAGGTTTCATGTTTTTCAGCTGTCATAATGACGTGCACAAAAATATCCTTCCTTTAATATGAAGTGTTTTATCATATTCAGGTTGTGCAGTGTGGATTCATGGTCTTGATTAGAATCAGACTGTGAGTGGGTGGGACAGGAGCATCTAGCGCCAAAAGGACCTGGAGGAGTTAAACTCTTGGTATTAACCAGCTCAGGTCTAAATCTGGCCACCAGATAATTTGCTGGAAAGTCTTTCTTCTGGCACACACTGTGTC
Source organism: Scomber scombrus (assembly GCF_963691925.1). Lineage (NCBI taxonomy): Eukaryota > Metazoa > Chordata > Actinopteri > Scombriformes > Scombridae > Scomber > Scomber scombrus. The sequence continues at coordinate 15,443,843 of NC_084986.1, forward strand.
AACACGTGGAGCCTAGCAGGTGGCTCATTGCAACATGCTGAATGTATGCAGCATACCCAGCTCTGTCCAAACAAATCAGAATTTCATAAGGTTGAAATATAAGAGATACAGTTCTTTCAGAAGCTGTAGCCACAATTACAGTATTTGGACATGTGTTAATGGTATCAGGAGCCACAGTAAGCATTAAGTCAATTATATGCAACATATTCATACTAACGACATGACATAGTGGCAAATAAGACTCAAATAATCAATTGTTAAAAAGTGGACAAACCATCAATATGAACCAAATTCTTTCATAGCTCTTACAGTGAAATTATACATCTGAAATTTGTGAAAATTAACTGAATTTTATTGTGTGTAATACTGTAATATGTTTTGGTAAGAGGAAAGTGTGACATTTTGTATGTATGTGTATACAAAGAATGATCGAAGTCAAAGCAGAGATCAAAATATCTGGTCTTTTGGTCCCTATGGGTCAAGTTCCAAAAAAAATAGGTCTTTTTAAATTTCCCATAATGCGACTCAAAAGTATACTTAGTAAATACTCAAATCCTTCAAATTCTACACCTCCAGTTTTTAACGCAGACTGCTTGGTGGTTGGTGAGAATGGGGAAAGCTAATTTTACCACAATGCTGCTGGCCAACAACATCTGTCTTGCTGCAGTTCCCTCACCGAAACTCAAAAGTCCAGCACCCTGACTACAAGATGGCTGGAAATCTATAGGCCTATTTGTGTTGTCGCAGTAATACATTTTTTTCTGTTGTGTGCAAGCCAGTCAAGCAAGAATAGACCCTGTGCATGAAAATAGTGGGGTGGGGAAGAGTCAGGCATGAGATGCGTTGTTCATGGACCCATTTAACACATAACCAATAGCCCAACAGAGCCACTCATTGTGGACATTACACTCCACCCTTACCAGTCTTGAGGCTATGTTGCTTTTTAAATTATGTTGAGCCACACAAGCTTTCCAGATGATTTCTTTATTCTGTGTTGTACTGAGTTGCGTATGAGCATTTTCTTAAACGAGATTAGAGAGAGAAGATTAGACACGCTGCTTAAAATTTGTACTCTCCAACCCTAATGACATCACAATGAATCATCAGTGTTATTGTCTTGGCAAAGGCTCCTCCCAAGTCATTATACAGTCATTTTCACAGGCCGAGGCCATGTATATATTGGTGGAGTACCCCTTTAAGAATGTCGATATTATTGGAAAAGCATTTTGTGGCATACTGATTTTCACTGAAGCTACCCTTTTCTCCCATTTCCGGCAAAATAATTTCTCCCGTTCCAGGCTGCCACTTCCTCCTAAACTGAGACCAACAGCTGAGGTCAGCCAAGGTCATCACCATGGTGACCTTCGCTGAGACAGCACAGGTCTCCCCTATGGAGCTGCGTGAGCCAGTCTGCCTGACCGCGACGCTGTCTCCTGGGCTGCGGCGAAAAAAGACACTGTGGCAGAATGCTGTAAAACACATCATTATCCAGCAGGAGCTCAGCGAGCAGGTGATTGATCATCTTATGTTCAGTAGATTTGTCGAATCCAACTCTTTAAAGTAGTCTTTGCAAGCACTGCTCATATATCAGTGTCTTAAAGCAAAGTTTAGCGATGATTATAAGTAGTGCATATCACATAGACCACATTTAGAACTTTTAAACAGTTTGGTTTCCGCCATAAAGCCATTGCTGTAATGTTACAGCCTGCTGGTCACATACTGGTCATTAGCGGCGCGATATGGAATGTGAACAGTGCCTGATGTTACAGTGAACATCCGTTTCTGTCATTTTGACAGGTCGGCGTGGAGCCAGCACGCAAAATCTTTGTGACAGATACCTACATGCAGGAGATCAACAACCAGATCCGCAACAAGGCCTTACGTGGGGTCACGAAACGGCGCTCCTCCACATTCAGAGTTCACCCTTCCCATTTGCGTAATTGCAGCACACGCCAAAGTATCAGGGGTTCTTTTAACGATTATGCTAGCGATGCCGACTTCTTCGTACATTGGGGCCACACTATTCATGGTGTCTACATACCCACCCTGAGGCACACCTTCAAGTCCCGTGACCTGGAGAAACTCTACCAGCAACACTCTTGTCACCAAAGACGAAACTCATTAGCCATCACCAATATAATCGACGCAGTGGCTAAGCTACATGTATTGGTTTTGTACCTGGCTTTGGCTCCCGAGGCCATCACGGACATTCTACGTGGCTGCCTGACGGCCATTTTCATGGTGTTAGCTATAGCACTGTGCATTGTCGTGTTAACCTGTAAAGACTCCATGTCCCCAAGGTGGCTTCACTATGCCGGCCTAGCGAGCTGGCTGTCACAAACCACGCAGGTTCTGGGAAGACTGGTGTATGGACTGGAAAAAGACCCGTCCTGGTATGTTTTGTTCACATTGTTCGCCACATACACACTGTTGCCGTTACCTCTACTATGGGCCATGTGCGCCGGCTCACTCACCTCAGTACTACATCTCCTGGTGGAGATAGTGCGCTACTACAATGACGCTCTGCTTTTGAGAAAGGTGAGGAAATCAGCTAATTTACGTTGTGAAAAACGTTGTCCAGTGTTAGTGCAAGTCTTATTTTTAGAAAATTCTTTTATATACATATATATAAGAACAAAAATGTTCCTTCATTTGGTAACATTTCTTGAAGCTATCGCTTTACTATAAAACTATACGATACTACATTTTGACCAAATTCATTACGCATTGAAAAACATCTGAGTCTTTCTGTGTGTTCTCATATATATTTATATCAAAAATCAGATGTATAACACTGATCACTGTTTTTGTCTACCATACTTCTCTATCTGTGCATTTCTTTTTACACCTGTCAAATTCATTAATTTATTTTGCCTATTAATTGACATTTGACTCTTTTTTCCAGCTCATTTGCATTGGGTTTTCCTTGTGAGATAAAGTGGGTAAATGCATAATCTCTCTTGGATGCAGGTGTTTGCCAAAGGCCTGCTGTACCTGGGTATGAACACAGCTGGCTTGTTCATTCACTACCTAACAGACCATGCACAGAGACAGGTGTTCCTGGAGACGCGACGCTGCATTGAAGGTCGCCTCAAACTAGAGCAAGAGAACCAGAGACAGGTAAAGTGAAGCCTCACTGCCGTTATGTGAGCACATTGGAAACCAGTGATCATACTCTTTTAAATAACTAATTTAAATGTACTAGTTTTATTATTTAAAGGGTACAATTTGAAACCTTAATCACGTTGTAAATTTCATCAGAGCATCCCAAATTGTCTTTTAACTTAAGTGTACACAAGCATCATGCCGTTAATACCACAAACGGCTTCCTTGACACATACTCCAAAGCTGACAGTATTATCTCACCAAACAGGAACGTCTGGTGTTGTCGATCCTGCCCCGCTTTGTTGCCTTGGAGATGATGGCTGACATGAGCTCTTTGGAGAATGAACTCAATCCTCAGGAGTTTCACAAAATCTCCATTCACCAGTACAAAAATGTCAGGTACAGATACACACATATAGTGTGAATGTTTCTTGGTTTATTTTTTATTATTGACTGTCATCTTTTTTTCAAATGGCAAAACAGATTTCTAACCAGCCCAGCCTAGTGTTCACTGGAACACAACAGTCCAACAGAAATCTCAGACACAATTTAAATGTGTTGCCCTTTTTCTCACTTCTCCCTAAAGCATCCTTTTCGCAGACATCAAGGGCTTCACTCTTTTGTCCATGAACCTGTCTGCCCAGGTTCTGGTTCGAACTCTCAACGAACTCTTTGGACGCTTTGATCGTCTGGCAGAGGTAAAAACCTAAACATTTTTTTTTCCTGCAAATAACATATATATGACATGCCCATTCTAATAACCACTCATTTTATATCACAGGAGCACCACTGCCTACGAATAAAGATACTGGGAGACTGTTACTACTGTGTGTCAGGGGTCCCTGAGCCACAGCTTGCCCATGCCCGTCATTGCGTTGAGATGGGTCTAGCTATGATCAACAATATACGGTTAGTCTAACAAAGCTTAACTGGCTGGAGTCAGTGAGGGTTTATAATACTGTCCTGCTGCCAAACAAGCATCAGTTTAATTTCACAAGAACAGCAAGAGTATGATTTATGAATATATTGAAACAACTCTGGGCTAAAACTTAAAGGTCCCCTCCACACATGTTTTAAGACCTATAAAAGTACCCTCTGTGGAATTATAATGTGTCTAGGTTTTTTACACAAAAACAGGAGAACTTCCATGTTTGAAGCATTCTTCCTCTCCCTCATTGAAAATTATTTCAAATGTAATAATGTTGGATGCAAGATGTCTCAGACTTTCCCATTCCCTTCAATAAGAAACCGATACTACATGTTCACTGGATGCTTCAAATTTCCACATCACACTTGGGGAAGTTGCCTGTTGGACCAGGATTAGCCTTCAAACTACTTGTCCAACCAACTGAAGCAACAAGAAGAAAAACACATTTTTGAACACATTTTTGGGTGCAAAATCAAATACCTCTATTAAATATTATCTAGAACTGTCAAAGCTGTCCATAACATATAAGGGATGATCATACAATGTTCAACAGGAGATTATTTTTTCTAACATGGTTGCTTTACCTCTCACCAACACCAGGTGTGTACGAAAGCAGCTTAACTTTGACATGGACATGAGGATTGGGATCCACTCAGGCTCTGTCCTGTGTGGGGTGCTGGGCCTGCAGAAATGGCAGTTTGACGTGTGGTCCTGGGATGTGAACATCGCCAACATGCTGGAAGCGGGGGGGATACCAGGGTGAGAGGTCACTGCTGGCACTAGCCACAAACAGATTAGCGATTTGACGTAGCACATTTGATTGCCATTTGGGTTATCACATATTTTTAATGTACAAACTAAAGACCATTATTATTCATTTTTTGCTATGTCAATGTAGTAGTGTTTTGACAAAATCAATAATTTTCCAGACCTTCAATAAGACAAAAACTTTTCATTTAACATATTTTTTGTCAAAGTTTGTGCCTTGCTATTATATAAGTTTGTCCCTCCCATTCTAAATCAAACTGTCCTAATTATTAATTTATCTTGATTAAGATTGGATAATTGGAGAGTATTTCTTTGTAGATCACCAGTACTTTTCTCCTTCAACCAGGCGCATCCACATTTCAAGAGCGACTCTGGACTCTCTAAAAGGCACCTACAAGACAGAGGATGGTCGTGGCCGTGACAGGAGCGAGTTTTTACGGAGACACAACATCGACACCTTCCTTATCTGCCCTGAGGAGGAAAAATATGAAGTTGACCATGCTGAGCCCCCCAAAGTCCAGAAAACACACCGAACATGGGAGCCAGAGATACCTTTTGGGAACGCCATTGACATGAACAGTGTAGGTGCAGGGCTCTGTGTTTATAGTCTTATGTGTTTTGTGTGAAGTAGTAAAAGGTTTTGATCCCAATATAAATCACACAAGATATATCTGAGATTATTGAACCATAAAAGACTGAAAGAGAAGTCCCTGATCGATCTCGCCCCATTCATCTTCTCTCTTGATAGATCTTGGCGTCCTTTACAAACGGCTCACTGCCCAACATATGGCATTCCACCTCCAAGGAGATTAACAAACGCATCAAACATGCCATTGAGGTTCGAAGCAGCGAGCGCATGCACGTGGAGCACATCACTGCACTGACTCTGGTGTTCAAGGACACAGACATCGAGGACAAGGTACGGAGGTATAGAGGCAGGTTCAGAGTGTGTTCTGGTAGAAGGACAATAAATTACTGATAGAGCTGTGTGTGAGTGAGATTTAAATTATGGATGTTTACGTAACTGAAAGTACCTGAAATGCCACAGAGCCAAAGACTTCAAGTGATCATTTCTTCTGAATGGCACAGTTTTCCCAGATGAGAGATGAAATGTTCAACTCCAACCTGGTCTGCTCCTTCTTCATGCTCCTTTTTCTCATGGCTGCCCAAGCCCTCATCCCTGCCCCAAGGTAGGAAGCAACAAACACTGTCTAATCAGAGCTAACACCCCTTGCACTTGCTATAGTTTTTATATGTTTATCTGAATAACAAGGTTATGGAAGGTTATGAATTGCAGCTTTAACATTTCTAATGAGAAAGTTCATAAAAATAAATGAATATCAATTCACCCTATTCGAATTTCTGGCTCAAAATATTGTCATAATTTCAAGTTTAACCTAACATAGATTTTGCACCGTTGCAACTCGTGATCATTTAAAGTTTATAGTTTTTATCCATACTACATCCCCTTAAATCCACACTTTTTCAAAATAATAATCTCACAAAATCTTACACTTGTGATTAACATTTTCATGTCACTACCTCCTTGTTCTTTGTCTGCAGTCTGTTTCCTGCCATTCTCCATATTTCAGCTTTTCTGCTGGCCTACATGCTGCTGCTGCTGTTGGCCCTAGCAGAAGAGTTCAAGTGGACTCCTTTGGTACTGCAGCAATTCTGCTGCTGGATCCATGAAAACAACAGGGCCCGCAACCTCCTCACCCTTACTGCCGTTGTCATCAACTTTGGCCTTGTCTCTACTGACATGGTGAGAGCATAAACAACACTTGGCCAGACTTACATGAAAATGCTACTTAAAATGTCCTTTTCCCTGTTACAGCTTCCCTTTTTGTACTGCTGGGCTATTTGCACATAAAACTGGTGCTTGGAAATGAATAAATCTAGTGGAAAGCACAGTCAGTTACACTTATCACATATCCTCCTGATACTGGCACAATCCTTCCTTAAATGCGTATGCATAAAGGCAAGGATGCATCTCACCACTGATGAGCAAACTGCACCTGACTTGAAGATTGATTAAATGAGAAGTTTTTTTTATGTTGTTGTTGTTTTTTTGGACTATACTTATTTTCTAATCATGACATAATAGAGCAACCTAAGCGAGACCACTTAGGCACTTAGATTCAAATATAACCTAAACATACAAAAACATATTGAATCTATTGTTTAAATCTGAATCTGTTTTGTCATGCCTCGCTCTGCCTTTACATATTTTTTGATGTGCTTTTTGTGTTTTGTGCTGTGTGTCTGGGTGCAGCTGTGGTGCATTCTCACGGACACAGATGAGGCTGATGTAATGGACGGGACCAGCACAGCTGCACGTCCACTCACCGTCTGTACTTACCCTGAGGTAATGACGTAAGCAGTTTGAGTTTATTAGTTTTACACAGAGAAACTTGATATGGTATCTTATGGGTCCAGCATTAATCTCACAATTGTGCATTCAAAGTGATGAGAAACAAATGAGAAAAAACAAAATAACGATATGATGTCATCAAAACACATTCATCCTCATTCTCCCTCCTTCACTTCTTTAATCCTCCAGATCTTTGTGCTGAGTGGCGTGATTGCCATGGTGACTTGTGCCGTGTTCCTGCGTCTAAACTCGCTGCTGAAGCTGGCAGTGTTGCTGCTGGCGATGGCTGTCTACTCCTACCTCATCCATGTGGCCTTCCTCAGTCTCACACGCCACGATATGATGCACAGGTCAGTGCACAGTATTTCTTAATACAAGCTGTAGAGCAACACTATAGCTTATATTTTCTTAATGATGTTTTCCACTCAGTTTAACAGTATTTTCAATATCTCTTCTCTAAAATCTCTATAATCCACATGTCTTCATTTACTGCTGCACAGGTCTCATTATGTCAGGAGAAAAGGAATCTGCATTCTTCTCATGGCCATGTTTATTGTTGCTGTCTTCTACAATGGACGTCAGGTATTTAGTATTTAGTTTGTATTTGTCTTGGAATTTTAATCGTAGTTGTGATATTAGTTGTTTCATGAGTATGAGTAGAGACTGAATTACACAGGCTTAAGATTGTGTTGTATCTGCCCTTTGCTGTCCAGTGGGAGGCCACTGCGAGACTGGACTTCCTGTGGCGTCTGCAGGCCCAGCAGGAAGTGGAGGACATGAGGGAATTGCGGGAACACAATGAGTGTCTATTGCACAACATCCTGCCTGTGCACGTGGCACGACACTTCTTGGACCGGAGCATGAATGATGAGGTGCAGACACCCTGACACAATTGACATCTGTCAGTGAGGTTGCACAGCTATGCTTGATTTTTTTCTCACATCATAATAATAATAATAGATTTTACTAATCGATTTTCAGGGTACCCAAACACACTTCACATAAGTTTAAATGATCGTAGAAAACAACACACTGAAAATATATGACGCACAACCTTAATCACACATTAAAAGCAGCTCTTAAATGATTAGTTTTGATAAGTGATTTGAACATGGACAGAACAGTGCAGTCTCAGATGTGTTTGGGGAGCGAGTTCCAGTGAGAGGGGGCAGCTATGGAGAAGACTCTGTCGCCCCAAGTCTGGTGCTTCATCTCGAGTGGTGGAGACAGGAGGTTAGCATCGAGAAGGAGTGTGATGGTGGAGCAGGTCGGTGAGGTAGGGCTGGTTATGAAAGGCTTTGTGAGTGAGGAGGTCTTTGAATTGGATCGGTTGTGGAACAGAGAGTCGATGGAGGTGCTGCAGGTCAGGGGTGATTAGGTCATGGAGCAAAAGTGTGTGAGCAGGCGAGCAGCAAAGTTGTGGATGTACTAGACTTTATTTAGGACTTTGGATGATGTGCCATAAAGAATGCTGTTGCTCTGGATGAAATGAAAGCAGGGATCAAGGTTTCAGAGTAGAGTGACGGGAGGAGACAAGCTATGTTTTTTAGGTGGAAAAAGGCAGTTCTGGTGATATGTTTGATATGATGTTCGAAGGAGAGTTTGGTGTCGAAAATGACTCAGAGGTTGCAGATGTGTGAGGAAGGAGAGTGTGGAGTTATTGATGTTGAATTGTGAATGGTTTTGGTGAGGGATTTTGGGCCGATGATTATCATGACTCATTAATCACAGTGTAGTTTGAGGAAGTTGGCTTGTATCCATGATTTAATTTCAATGAGGCAGTTGGCCAGAGTAGAGTGAGTTGCAGTGGTGATGGATTTTGTGGAGATGTATAGCTGGGCGTCATAAGCATAGGAATGGAATTGGAGACCATGTCAAAGAATGATGTTACCAATGCGTAGCACTTAGAGGATGAACATGAGAGGACCCAGCAGTAAACCCTGGGGGACGCCTCGAGACAGAGGAGTGTTGAAAGAGGTGCAGCTGTTGGAACTGTGGAAACCAAACTGAAATGTTTCACGGTCATTGGAGATGAGGTGGGGTCTGAGGCGACAATGTGTTCCAGTATTTTTCACAGAAAAGGGAGATTGAAAATGGGCTGGAAATAGCTCATGATATTAAGGTTGAGTCCAGGTGTTTTAGGGATGGGGGTGACAGCAGCCAGTATGAGTTTTTGGGAGAACAAACCAGAGCTGAAGAAGGAGTTAATGATTTCTGTGATGAGTGAGCTTCTCATTCTTCTAATGAAGTTGGACAGCTCTATTGGGGACACAGAGGGCAACTGAGACAAGGACTATGGTAAAGTGGGGGTTGGAGAGGACAGGGGAGGTGGGTAAGAATTTTGTTAATTGTGGAGAAGAGAGAGGTTGGTGGAGTGTATGAGGTGGACCGGGCTGTGTTGACAACATCTTTGTATTGTATAAGGTAGTCTGTGTAAGTGTGTAGGCACTGTTAAACCAGTTTTCTGTTATTCACCTAAATATACTAAATGTCATACTGAATTCATAAGCCCATAAATCGACAAACAAATAGGTTTTTAATAATACAAGATTAATGTTTATAATACAACTTTCATTTTAGGAACTTTACTCCCAGTCCTATGATGAGGTGGGTGTTATGTTTGCCTCCATCGCTGGGTTCAACGAGTACTTTGAGCAGAAAGAGATCAAACATGAAGGAGTGGACTGCCTCCGACTACTGAATGAGATCATTGCTGGCTTTGATGAGGTGAGTATGGGAATCTGGACAGTAGATTCAGATTCCTGTTTTTAACAAATGCCATGTGTCAGCATAGACATATATCAGGTATTGCTTTTGAAGGATAATGGGTAATTTGTGGAGAATAGTAGTATACTGTAGATAGATATACTGTTTATCAGTGCTGTAAATAAAAGCGATGAAAACATTTTATTCATATTGTGTGTATGTACTGTATACAGATGTATGGTATATTTATGTGTTGAATTCAGTGTGCGTTCAACACAGGACTTGGCTGCTATACATGAGATTAATGTATTATGTTATCTTTTTATCTCTGAATGTCTCTGCTAACAAGTTGCTGGAAGAGTCATACTTCCACTACTTGGAGAAGATCAAGACCATTGGGAGCTGCTATATGGCAGCCTCTGGTTTAGCTCCAGACCGGCAGGTGGGGAGATCGTCTTCTGCATTTGTACTCCATGTTTGCTAACTTCTATAGTTTATTCATCATCCTCTCTATCTTTATCAAACTACCCATCTATCTGTGTCCATCTCTCAGGACTCAATGGATGAATGGAATCACCTGAGCGAGCTGGTTTTGTTTGCACTGGCAATGCAAGAGACCTTAAAAGAGATTAACAGGCATTCAGCCAAAAACTTTGAGCTGCGTGTGGGTAAGAGACTGACTTCCTACACACACACACACACTCTTGTAAACAATGGATTGTCATATACTCGTAAAGTAAAGTAAATAATTGTCTGTGTTGGACTCAAACAGGCATTGCTCATGGACCGGTGGTTGCAGGCGTTATCGGTGCCACCAAGCCACAGTATGACATCTGGGGATCAACAGTGAACTTGGCCAGCCGCATGGACAGCACAGGGGTGAGCGGACGCATCCAGGTCCCTGAGGCCACACGGAAGATCCTGGCAGAGTGGGGCTTTGTCTTGGAGCTGCGTGGAGAAATCTTTGTCAAGGGGGTGAGTGGCTGATAGATAGAGGGTGATTATGGTTCATCACCAGCGCTGTGTGTTTTGGCACTTTTGTAACACTGTGATGGTTATAGAACCATTCTGGAAAGGTTCAATTTTCAGTCAAGTTTGTTAAGGTTCAGTTAAGGCAAGACATATTGACCCTAGTGCAGAGATGACATGACGAACAATAAATGTAGTCAGAGATAATACAACTAATTGTCAGGCTCTCAGGAACAAGGTTTAGAAAACACAAACGATCAATTGACAAAGCTCTAAAGAGGCCCTTAGAGACAACTCACCGAGAGACAAATACTAAGAAACTAAGAAACAGGCCAAACAAAGGTGGTGTCACGTTTAAGGAAAGAGCACTAAAGAATGTCCCAGTGATGTGTTATTTACATCTTTGTAACATTTTCTAGTATCTCAGCATTCACATTGTATGATGTTTTTTTTTAAAAAAAGGTTGGCAAGTATAATACTTTTCATTTACAGAGTCATTCCGCATTTTGAATGCAGGACAAAAACAAGTTACTGCAAAGGCTTTTTTTGTCAGTTGGCTACAACAGTGTTAAATTTAGTTTCTTTCATGACCTTAAGCTTACTTACATGCTTTGTTCAAAAGCAATTGAAAAGGCCATGTGCAACCACACGTCTCCTGTTATTTTAGCTAATTAAAACCTCTTCTCAAAAATGCTTGGGCATTCACAGACAAGGAGGATAAAATAGGGAGAGAGAAGGAGAAGAGAGAGGGTGTGTGTGCTGGACATTTTTCAATTTACAAATGTAATGTTTTCCAGTTTACATTTATACACAAGTAGACTAGCAGTGATCTTACAGAGACCCAATACAACATATTTTCCAGTCAATTTGTTTCAGTTTTATTTGTTGTTTATTATGGTATTTGAACAAAGAGATGAACACACCAGTTTGTTTCCAACTCTGCAAGTTGTAGTGAGTTTCTCCGCCTGCCCGTGCCTACCATTTTTTCACAAGTCAAAATGTCTCCTGTGAAAAAAGCCTATTCTGATACATAAAATTTGAGTTTGATGCACACTGTTCACAGCAGACATTTTGACTTGTTATAACAGGAAAAACACAGGTGTAACTAATAAAATTAATGGTGGCTCTGTTCAATTTGAAGTCTCTATATTTGGCCACCAAAGGGCCCTGAAACTGTCATACCGGAATCAAAATGTGTTATTAGTGTCAGTACTTATATTTGTGCTTTTTCTTGACAAAGCCTTGGGACCTGAACAAACTTATTGTATATCCACTATTAGAGAAGAGCTCTAATCAGTCAGAATAGATATAAAGACACCTGCATCAGGGTTCAAGAGTGGCCAGGTTTATATAGGCTTAGACACAGTTGTAGAAATAAACGGAGGAAAGGATGACCAAGGGGGACATCTACTGGTGGAAAAATAACAGTTAAATCATATAGAGATATGTGTAGTAACAGGTTCCTTAGGTTGCATTGAGAAGGAGTACAGGGATGTTACTGCATGAAATGTTAGTGTACATATTATTATATTGTAACCTTACATCTGTAGATGCTTAATGGTCATCTGGAAAGGATTGTCTGACTGGCTGCTGTTGTTGTAGGTGAGCGAGCGCCAGGGGAAAGTCCGCACCTATTTCATCACCACCATGCGCAGTAAGAGGGCCAACACCGCAACAGATGGCCGCATGGGGGGGAGGACAGGAGGGCGCATGACGTTGGCAGGAGTGGTGTTTGGTCTTGTCCAAGCCAGACACAAGGAGAAGCTGAGAGAGACCAACGGGGGGTTTGTGTTGAAACCCTGCACCATCGAGTGCTGACGGGATCCAAAAAACTGCGGGTAGAGGAGGACACAGTCCAGCCATATTGCTTTTTACTGGTTTACTGTTTTGCCATAACAAAATTAGCTGCACAAAAAGGTGTTGCTGCTGGTCATCCAATCCCAACAGAGCCTTTCTACATGTTTTTCTCCATGATTGCATCCTCCTCAGCTTCCCTGTCGTCTAAACAAAAAGAGGTTTTTTGGACTGTGTTGTGCTTTAATATAGGGAGAACTCTAACTAACTTTTTTTTAGTTCTGAAGCTGGGCTGTATTCTTAGAAAGCACAATAGAGTGGTGTGTTCTGAACTACGCTTAGAATGGAACCAACTGCCTCCCTGGCTTTTTTTAAAGTTATATATAAGCATCTTGAGAGCACTGCTTTCTTTTTACTGCCATACATACATCCACATTGTCTGTCTGAAACTGTCTTCAGTTTTTAAGCTAACTAACAAAAGCCAACATGTTTCCAGCAGGTCCTTGGACCTCTAAGCCAAAACAAGAAATACCTCAAAACAACCAGCTCAACCTCTCATAGATTTCCAATGGCCTATACAATACTATAATAACCTATACAGAGTAATTATTTTTTACTGTTATCTGTTTTGATCAGTTTTTATCATTTTTCAGTACATTTGTAGGCCTATTGTGAGATTAATACATAATATAAGGTATCCAAGACTTTCAAAGAGATATTCAAAAAGGAGACTTTGGTCACTGTATTTCACTCCATCAACATAATTCACAAAACAAAAGTCACATGGATTGATTCATGTCAGATTTCCAAATTTTGCTCATATTTTTTTGCTACAGCTGCAATTAAAGTTGTATTTCTTGTCATGTTACAGTATCAGTTTTGCTCTATATTTTATTTCTTTTTTCAAACCTCTGCATGTGACAAATCCCACAGCAATCCCACTTTATCAGTTTACCATCTCGTTACTTGACACAGTTGTGTTTCCAGCTGTCAGCAGTGAACCTGTCTTCTTTTAAGGAGGTTAACTGTTAAACCCACTTTGCCAAAATCACAGTTTTATTCTGTGGCTCTGATCTCACTCATTCCTGTTATTATATGCTACTGTGAAACCAAAGCACAGAATTGTTTTTTTTCCATTATGTAATGATACTTTATATTTTAGGTGTAATGTATATTGAACACCTTGTGAATTCAAATTGTTTTTCTTTGTTTTAACTTCAAATAAAGTTTAACTAAAAAATGTAAAAAATAATTGTAAATCCATGATCAAAGTGTAAAGAAAAGTAATTAAGAGTCATCATCTAAGTATGTAAAATACTTCAGATTAATATGATCATGAGAATGAATGGGCTGGGTCTTCAATAAAGGCCATGTTTTCTAAAAGGTTGGTTTTCTGGAAATGAAATGTGTAACAGCAAAATGCTAATACTGTGTTATTCATATTCCCCATGAATACTGTGCTTATTTTTTTCATAATTTTTACTAAAACCTTTGATAGTGTACATTTTCTGCTAATAAAATCAGCAATGGCAATGCAACTGTGAGTGATGGTATTACATTTTACTTTACTTTGTTTATTTATCACTGTTATTAACATATAACATCATACCAGTATGATGTGAATGTGTTAGATGAAGCCACAGTGTTAATTTCCATTCATGCTGATGTGATGTGAGACTATTTATTATTGTTGTATTGTTCATACTGACCTTTAAGAAATTTCTTCATAATGCAGTTTCAATGTAAGTTATTCGGGTCAAAATCCACAGTCCTCATTCTGTACAAAAATGTATTTAAAAGTTGAGTCTTTGAACATAATATGAACCTCCAGTCATCCAAATGAGTTAAATCAAATCGATATTTTTAGTTTGTTTGTATTTTTGTTGTTGTGCTCCTTCCACTGCAGCTAAACAGGAAAATACTGTCCAAGACACAAAGAGGGTTTGTTGTTTTTTTTACTGAAAAGACTAACTGTGGAAGATATCCACTTGATTTGACTAACTCAGCCTCATAGTGTCAGGTTTTGTAGAAAGTTCGGACCCAAATGCAGAAAGTTCCAAATTCAAGAGTTTTTAATTGAACAGAAAAAGTCAAAAAAACAACTCCAACAAAGAATGTCCCGTCAAACGGTGAAAAAACTCAACAAAAATGCAGGCTCTTGGCCACAAAACTGAAACAGGAAAAGAGCTGACAAACTAGAGGGCAGTCCAAAGAGTGGTCTAGAGGCAGGCAAGGGTCAGGTCCAAATAAGCAGTCCAAACAGGCAGATAATCCAAATCGGCAGGCAAAATCCAAAAACCAGGTTCACAGGCAGAGTACAAACAAGCAGGTTGGCAGACAGGAAAAGCAGGTAACAACGGTAGATGTGCTCAGAACAAAAGACTGGGACAATCTGACAAACTGGGGCTGACAGAGCACAGAATAAGTAGGCCTAATCATTAGGAGTTAACGGAGTACAGGTGAGCACAAAATGGCCGACAATGACCACATGGAAGCATGACAGGTGAGGGCGGAGTCATTACCCAAAACAAACAAAAGCACATGGTTGCAACACACAAAAAATGTCCAGCAGGTGTCAATGAACATGCAAGGATACTGACACTACCCCCCCCTCAACGAACGCCTCTCGGCGTCAAGGCAGGATGGCGTGGGTGTTGCTGGCGAAAGTCTCTAATGAGTGTCTTATCCACAATGTGGCGGGCGGGAACCCACATCCGCTCCTCTGGCCCATACCCTTTCCAGTCAACCAAAAACTGGAGACCACGCCCACGCCGGCGAACATCCATCAGCTTCTCGACAGTGTAGACAGGACCCCCATCAACGAGCCGGGGGGGGGAGGGCGGGGCACAGCCGGGGGAGACAGAGGACTGTGACAGACAGGTTTGACCCGGGACACATGGAAGGTGGGATGGACTCGGCGAAGTGAGAGGGGCAGGCGCAACCGGACTGCAGATCTGCCCAAGACCCGTTCGATGACATAGGGCCCAATGAAGCGGGGAGCCAGCTTACGTGAGTCCACTCGGAGAGGTAGGTCCTTGGTAGAGAGCCAAACCCTCTGACCGCTCCTGTAGTGGGGGGCCTTGACCCTTCGGCGGTCTGCCAACCGCTTGACCTGGGCACCCGAACGCAACAGAGAGGCTCGAGCACGTCTCCACGTCGCCTTGCACCGCCGGACAAACGCCTGGACCGATGGAACCGATGCCTCAAGTTCCTGGGAAGAAAAGAGGTGGTTGGTAGCCAAGGCAACATTGAAAAGGGGAGAGACCCGTAGATGCAACAGGGAGAGAATTGTGGGCATACTCAGCCCATGCCAAATGCCGACTCCAGGATGTGGGGTTCTGGGACGCCAGGCACCTAAGAACCCTTTCAAGGTCCTGGTTGGCCCGCTCTGTCTGGCCGTTGGTCTGAGGATGGAATCCTGAAGAGAGGCTGGCGGTGGCTCCAATAAGCCTACAGAACTCCTTCCAAAACGAGGACACAAATTGAGGACCTCGGTCAGACACCATGTCAAAAGGCATTCCATGGATCCTAAAGACATGGTTAACCATGAGAGAAGCTGTCTCCTTGGCAGAAGGGAGTTTAGGCAGAGGGACAAAGTGCACACACTTGGAGAACCGATCAACAATAGTCAGGACAGCAGAGTTACCATCAGAAGGCGGGAGGCCAGTCACAAAATCCAAGGCTATGTGGGACCATGGTCGTCTGGGTACCGGGAGCGGCTGGAGGAGTCCGACAGGTGGCTGATTTGAGCTCTTGTTTTGGGCGCAAATCTGACAGGCAGCAATGAAGGCTTGGACATCTGCAACCATTCGGGGCCACCAAAACTGTTGACGGAGAAATGCCATAGTCCTCCTAACCCCGGCATGGCAGGTCAGTCGGGAGCATTGACCCCACTCCAAAACCTGAGGACGGACAGAACTGGGGACAAACAGGCGGTTAGGGGGGCAACCAGCTGGGCAAGCCTCCTGTTGCTGGGCACTGCGAACCACAGAGACTATATGCCAAGAAACTGCACCCACTAAACAGTGAGAAAGCAAAATGGTGTTAGGGGCAGGGGCAGCATCTGGAGCACTAAACTGTCGAGAAAGAGAGTCAGGTTTAGCATTCTTGGACCCAGGACGGAAAGACAAGGTAAAATTGAACCGACTAAAAAAAAGAGACCACCTGGCCTGGCGTGCGTTGAGTCGTTTGGCAGACTTCAAATACTCCAGGTTCCTATGGTCCGTCCACACAAGAAAAGGAACCTCAGCGCCCTCTAGCCAATGACGCCACTCCTCCAGAGCGAGTTTGACCGCCAGAAGTTCCCGGTCCCCGACATCGTAGTTTCTCTCAGCAGGCGTTAACTTGTGGGAGAAAAAGGCACATGGGTGCAGCTTACTGTCCTCCTTGGACCTCTGGGACAGGACAGCTCCAGCCCCTACCTCAGAGGCATCCACCTCAACAATGAACTGACACGAAGGATCTGGCATAACCAGAATGGGAGAAGAGGTGAAACGCTTCTTCAGTTGTTGGAACGCCTTCTCCGCCACTTCCGACCAGAAAAACCTGACAGAGGAGGATGTCAGAGCAGTTAGAGGAGAGGCAAGAGAACTATAGTTACGAATGAACCGTCTGTAAAAATTTGCAAAACCCAGAAACTTCTGCAGATCCTTGCGGGACTGAGGGGTAGGCCAATCAATGACTGCCTTGATCTTAGAGGAGTCCATCCCAACACCACCTTCAGAGACGACAAAGCCCAAAAACGATGTGGAGCGTTGATGGAACTCACATTTCTCAGCCTTTACATAAAGTTGGTTCTCTAGTAACCGCTGAAGAACTAATCGGACATGATGGACATGGTCACGAAGGGACTTGGAAAAAATCAGAATATCGTCCAAATAAACAAAAACAAATTTGTTTACCATATCCCGCAGTACATCATTGACCAAAGTCTGGAACACAGCTGGGGCGTTGGTCAGTCCAAACGGCATTACAAGGTATTCGTAGTGCCCTGTGGGTGTATTAAATGCCGTCTTCCACTCATCTCCCTCCCTGATTCTCACCAAATGATAGGTATTCCTCCGGAACTCTTGACAGGTCTGGAAACTCCTCAGGTAGCTCAGGAAAAACAGGGAACCGGTTAAGGGCAGACCTCAGACACTGGGAATGACAGAATGGGCTCCAGCCCAAAATAGAATTCTTCTCCCAATCAATGTGCGGGTTGTGTTTGACTAACCAAGGGTGACCAAGAACTATGGGAATCTGTGGTGAATCAATAACATAAAGAGCAATCTCCTCAGTGTGATTACCAGAGAGCATCAAACTCACCGGGGATGAGATATGGGTTACCTTGGCGAAACAGGTCCCGTTTAGCGCTGAGGCAGTCAATGGCACTTGCAGGGTGGTTACTGGAACTCCCCATCTGGTGGCCAGTGATACGTCAATGAAGCTCTCTTCAGCTCCAGAGTCAATGAGGACGGAGGTGGTGTGATGATGGCTCCTCCACATCACAGTTGCTTGCAGAACTGTGCGAAGGGATGGGGAGATCCTTGAGGGAATTGCGCTCACCAGTACTCCCCGCCTCACTGGTGAGCATTGTCTTTTACAGGACAGGTTGAAACAAAATGGCCACGCTGACCACAGTACAGACAGGCACGAGACTCCAGCCTTCGCTGTCTCTCAGCTGGTGAAAGACTAGTCCGGTCTATCTTCATTGGCTCTGGAGGAGCCGGAGTGGACGACCTTGATCCCCCCTCAAGGACCTGAAGAGGAGAACTGGACCCTCGACGAAGCTCAGTCCGCTGAGAACTACTGGTTGTCTTCAACCGATGAAGCTGACCTAGCCGAGTGTCCACACGGATAGCCACATCCACCAAGCCATCAAAAGATGAAGGCAAATTGCGGGGAATGAGTTCATCCTTAATCCCTTCAGAAAGTCCATTGAAAAACGTATCATACAGAGCTTCCAGGTTCCAACCAGTAGAGGACGCCAGAGTCCGGAATTCTATTGCAAAGTCGGACACTGACCTGCGGCCTTGACGGAGGTTAAGGATCTCACGAGCAGCCTCCCTTCCCTGTTTAGAGCGATCGAAGACCTTCTTCATTTCACCAGTGAATTGAGTGAAGTCATCCTGGATCGCCACCTGGTTGTTCCAGATGGCCGTTCCCCACTCACGAGCTCTTCCAGACAACTGGGTGATGACGTAGGCAACCTTAGAACGATCGGAAGGAAAAGTCAATGGCTGTAGTCCAAAAATCAGCTCACACTGAGCTAGGAATGACTGACAGGATCCTGGATCTCCTGAGTAAGTCTCAGGTGGAGGCAGGCGAGGTTCTCGGGCTGGAGCAGCTGGAGGAGGTGGTACTGAGGAGGCTAACTGGAGCTGTTGCACCCTAGCAGCAAGGTCAGTCACACTTGCTGTAGCTGCCTCCAACGTCCTGGAAACAAACTCAATTTGTGCCTGGTGTCTCCCCAGCGTTGCTCCATGCCGATCAAGAACCTTACTTATTTCTGCTGGGTCCATTATCTGGTCAGATTGTAATGTCAGGTTTTGTAGAAAGTTCGGACCCAAATGCAGAAAGTTCCAAATTCAAGAGTTTTTAATTGAACAGAAAAAGTCAAAAAAACAACTCCAACAAAGAATGTCCCGTCAAACGGTGAAAAAACTCAACAAAAATGCAGGCTCTTGGCCACAAAACTGAAACAG
The DNA here is from genome assembly GCF_963691925.1 of Scomber scombrus. Classification (NCBI taxonomy): domain Eukaryota; kingdom Metazoa; phylum Chordata; class Actinopteri; order Scombriformes; family Scombridae; genus Scomber; species Scomber scombrus. The sequence continues at coordinate 15,463,173 of NC_084986.1, forward strand.
GAAAAGAGCTGACAAACTAGAGGGCAGTCCAAAGAGTGGTCTAGAGGCAGGCAAGGGTCAGGTCCAAATAAGCAGTCCAAACAGGCAGATAATCCAAATCGGCAGGCAAAATCCAAAAACCAGGTTCACAGGCAGAGTACAAACAAGCAGGTTGGCAGACAGGAAAAGCAGGTAACAACGGTAGATGTGCTCAGAACAAAAGACTGGGACAATCTGACAAACTGGGGCTGACAGAGCACAGAATAAGTAGGCCTAATCATTAGGAGTTAACGGAGTACAGGTGAGCACAAAATGGCCGACAATGACCACATGGAAGCATGACAGGTGAGGGCGGAGTCATTACCCAAAACAAACAAAAGCACATGGTTGCAACACACAAAAAATGTCCAGCAGGTGTCAATGAACATGCAAGGATACTGACACATAGGTTCAGATAAACTTTTAAATCCATTTTTAGGGACTGGATTTTATCCCCCCTCACTTACATTATAAATGCATTTGGAGGGGAATTTCCAATGGCCAATATGAACAGGAGGAATGATCACAGCAAGAAAATCCTCTTTCAATATTAATATGGGCACTTGACTGTTTAAAGACATGCTTGAAAAATTGTGAACCCGGCCTTTATGGTTATTTACCTGCGCCAACAAAGTCATTTTAACAATTCCCAAATCAGATCAGCTATGTCATCCACAGCCAGCATGACCCCTCGTGACTCTGAAGCAACCCTGGCACCAACCAAGCATGGACACAAGTTGTTGTTGGGCTGAATGAATATCTTATAACTACTGCACTATCACAGTACAGACTACATATGAAAAGAGCTGCACAAAAAAGGCTAAATGGGAAAAAATATGAGTTATTATAAAGATGCAAAACCTACAGTAGACTGAACAATTTGGGATCATTTTATGTTTTCTCTCTCTCTCCTTCTCTCTCTCTCTCTCTCTCTCTCTCTCTCTCTCTCTCTCTCTCTCTCTCTCTCTCTCTCTCTCTCTGTCTCAGCCATCTAGGATGACAAAGTATGATACAGTCCTCTAAAAACAAAAAATAATTGAACAGCGGTCTAGTATGTTCTCTGCCTCTGACTTTGCTTTCTCTCAGTCTGAACGACTTCTCTTGGCTGGATTAGTCCTGGCTGGGACTAGCGCGGGTATTCTGCTGATCGTTAATATACCTAAGATGAATCACTCGGTGGTGGAGAAATGGGCCTGTTTTAAGGTTTCACCCCTTTGGTCTTACCTCTGATTTTTCTTGATAGAGAAACAGAATAACTAACATTTCCACAACCCAAATCAACCGATCTGGCTGCTAAAGGCCCTGACACAACAAGTCCACTTCAATAAACAATAATTAAAAAAAAGTAAACATAGACTTGAGGCAATGTTTTATCCACCACCACCAGGGCCTATCTGAGATCATGAATTTAAATCTACTACATTCAAGAAAATATTGACTCGCCAAGTAAAAAAAAAAGAAAAAGTTTTTTGTTTTTTGTCCATTCAATTCATTATATTCACAGAATTAACCTTACCAGAATTAACCTTTAAAAACACCACGATAGCTCAATAGCAGCGTTTTATTTATGAACTGATCATGTTGTGTGGCTGTCTTCAATTTTTTAAGAACAACTCGAGCCTCACGTCCCATTAGCTAAATCAAATCTTAAATCTCAGTCCTTGATGTCAAATCCAAGTTAAGTCACAAATCTTTCGGGTCTCTGAAAGCTTATCAGAAAAAAGTTTCATTGAGGGGTTTTGTCTGTTTTACATCATTAAGACGAATCATTCAATGCGTCTAATATAATTGTTTTTTAAATTAAATATTCAAGGAATTCCTGTTGCTGTTTCATTCCTTCATTGTTGTGTCAGGATTTTACCTGGTCTTGAACATTTTTGCTCAGCTCGTGTAAATCAGAGAGAAAGTTTAGTGGAGATTTTTTAATTTGCTGCTACTGCTTGTGTTTCGGTGTGTGGAAACAACGACAAAGTGAGAGCTCTTCACTGACGTATCCTGTCTTCGGCAGCGTGCAGGGACGCGGGCTTCTCTCATCTCTGCGTGCGCTGCGCATTGATTGTGTTGTGGCTCCTCTTCATCCGGAGAAAGTTAACCTCACACTCACTTTATCACATTTTCCTTTGCTCCAATACTGAACAACTATGGCAGAGTCTCAGGAGGACAAGCTGTACAAAGCTGAATACGCCAAAAGTGGCCGTGCGTCGTGCAAGAAGTGCAAAGAAAACATCGCTAAAGACTCGTTGAGGATGGCCATCATGGTGCAGGTAACTGAACGACGTCTGAATCACTTCGTCTGAAGAAACCTGCTCCGTTAGCTGGCTCACCACCACACAAATATCTGTTAGAAACTAGGTGGCCTTTCTGCGTTGTTATGCGTACCAGTCAACTCTTTGAATCATGTGTACGTGTAATTTATAGTGTGGTTTCAGCTGTGTTTGGTTAGGCCCACGTTAGCATTTAAATGGCTGACATTGTCTGTTCACCCAAGCTCACAAAGAGCCCTTGAGCCTTCCCTTTTTTGTGTTTGTCTGATCAACTTTTTTTTATTGTTCTTCTGCTCCAGATGCATACAAACTAAGCACAATAAAAACAACAATTATAATACAACTTAAAACAAAACCTATTGGCGACCCCCACCTCACCTCATCCCACCCCCACTGATCTCCATGTAATATATGCACGACACAAGGATCCAAAATGTAGCAATAAGTAGACTAATGATCACAGCAATTTATCTGCCTTCGCTTGCCCTGTTGAAATAGCACCAGCTCCACGTGTTTCCCCTCTGATAGCTCCATATTCATTTATATCGATTTATATATTAATTCATCCATTGAGTAACTATGTGCATGACAGGCCACTGTGTGTATTTGTAAAGGCAGCATCTTTTGCAGCAGTGATGCCACTTAGGAAGGTATGTCTATTCAAACACCAGGAGGAGGCACCATTAAAGGTTTAGGATTCATTGATTGACATGAGGATATTTTCTTTTGATGCAACTTGAGTTTGTACCAAAAGTCTAGTAATTCCAACTGTGTCTGAGTTAACGTCTACAGTCAGAAACCAAAATCTCAACAACATCCTTCCCAAAATGTGAAATCTGCTTCTGCCCCACACAGGAATTAATTTACTTAGAAGCTAAAGCTTCTTATGAGGCTGCACAAAATCAGCCTCCTGAGTCATGGCCTGTTGAGCAGCTCCAGATTTTCATCACTTAACTCTTCAAGCTGATCCAAACTTACCAAAATGAGTCAGTCAGCATGTACTCAGGTAGCAGGTTCAATACAAGGATTGTTTATTGTTCACAACATTTCAATGAATGGCCACACTTCAGTAAGTCATTTAATCAAATTTATAGCCTGCCAGTGCTTGTGGTATAGATAAATTAGACTGATTACACAACACATCAGTTAGTTTTTCCAAGTATTTCTATTATCCCGCAAAGCATCATAGCAATAGTAGGTGTTGATTATAGTTTCATGTACATACAAGTGCCTGTGGTCTTAACATGGGTACCAGAAACACCATTGCAATAGTGAAACATCTGTCAGAAAAGAACATAACATTACAGTGAAAACAATAAAACAGTAGTCTTTCCCAAAATCTATAGTTTAAAAAAACTGCAGCAAAACCTTTTCTTTAACTTAAAACAGGACTCTTCTATTTTCATCCAACCAGAATGAATCTATACAGATTAAGGACATTTTATTATAAATTTTAGCCCTGAAATGATCGTATAATGAGAAATTGAACATTAAATACACTTCAGTTTCAATCAGATAACAAACAAAGCCTTTCCTCTGCAGGGAGACAATTAACCTTCCTGTTTGTAATTGTACACACAGAGAAGGTTGTATGATATAGTTATAGTAATGAGATAAAATGGTTGTAATTTAGGACCATCATTCCTTTAAAAATGTGGAACAATTTTTGCTTAATGTCCTAAATATTACTCGACTGTTTTGAAAAATAAATATTTAATTTATAACTGATAATGAATTTAGTCCAGCAATATCCAAAAAAAATGTCTGACTTTAAACGTAATGTAGACACTAAACTTTGCTCTTTGTGTTGCAGTCACCCATGTTTGATGGGAAAGTCCCCCACTGGCACCACTTTTCCTGCTTCTGGCAGAGAGCGGCAGCTCAGTCTACTGGTGACATCGCTGGCTATTCTGACCTCCGCTGGGATGACCAAGAAAAGGTCAAAAAGGCCATTGAAAGTGGTGGAGTTGCTGGAGGTCAGTACTCTGCGTTTAGCTTTTGATTTAAATCATTAGGAGGTAGATAAAATGTCATGATGCTAAAAACATGTCTGGACTCTTTGCTGTCCTGACATGCTTTCATGGAGCTGGTCAGGGAAGTTAATTAGCTTAATGTCACCTCAGGCTGCTGGCTCCTTAGTTGTTATAAGAAAACAAAGCATTTTTTAGATTCATGAGTGGAATATAAATAAATGTGCCCTTTGCATTTTTGTTGATTTATTTGCTCTGATGAATATTAATGATCTGATGAATGATCAGAATTTTCGCACTCACGCTTTTATTCCTGGATGACTAAGAGTTGATATGAAAATGAAAACTTTCCTCTTGCAGGGAAAGGTGACCAGAAGAGTGGAGCTAAAGGAGAGAAGACACTGAACGACTTTGCTGTGGAATACGCCAAGTCGAATCGCAGCACGTGCAAAGGCTGTGAGCAGAAAATAGAAAAAGTTAGTGTCACTTTAATTTACACATACAAAGTTGATGCTCAGATGCTTTACTGTCCCCTTTTTTTGTACAGTAAATAGCTTTCTCTCTGAAATCTGCAAGTAAATTATATAAAATAGATATTATGTGTGTATAAATACCATTTATCTATGACATAAATATTACATATTGTGTTAGTTAAATCATATTAAAAAGTTACAGTGTGTTATTGAAGTCTCTCTAATCGTCTGGTTTCTCCTTCAGGATCAGATTCGTGTATCTAAGAAAACTGTGGACCCAGAGAAGCCCCAGTTGGGCCTGATCGACCGCTGGTACCACACAGCGTGTTTCGTGAGCCGCAGGGAGGAGCTGGCCTTCAAGCCTGAATACAGTGCAGCTCAGCTGAAGGGTTTCAACGCGCTACGAGCAGAAGACAAAGAAGAGATGAAGAAGAGGCTCCCTGCTGTCAAATCTGAAGGGTGAGATGAGGAAGATAGGATACTAATCTTTCATGTCATTTTGAATTGTGGTGCTGAACAGTACATTTCTCTGTAACATTGGGTAGAATTTCATCATTTTAACATTTAGTATTAACACTACTCAGTGTTCGGATTGAAGCTGTCTCAGGTCTGGTGTGTGTTTCGGGCAGTTGGACCCCCTCTATCACCAACACCGGCCACATTTGAACCCTCTGTGTCTCCCATCGTCCTGCAGCACAAGAAGATGGCTTTAAAGGTGTCCCTGAAAGCTGTCATTGTGTATGCGTACAGAAAGGGGTTGACAGCGGAGTTTGCATGCGACAGGATGATGGCAGCCAGCAGCAGCTCGAGGGGCACAGGGCAGCGAGGGCAGAGCAGCAGGAAGCAGTTGATAATGTGGAGCGGGATCCAGCACACGGTGAACAGAAAGAGAACCAGAAAGAGTGAGGTAGCTGTCTTCATCTCCCGTCGCATCCTTGCCGCCATCTTCGCTTGTCCCTCTGCTCTGCTGCTTTGCTCAGAGGCGATGCGTCGCACCTGTCGCTTGACGGTGAGAAAAATTTGGGCATAGATGAGAAACATGATGAGCAGGGGTGTCAAGACACAGGCGAAGAAGTTGAAGTAGACCATGTAGGTCATGTCCACCACCAAGACAAAGAAGCAGTAGCCTGAATCAGGCGGCGTCTTGTGCCAGCCCATCAGAGGCACGAGCCCAATGAGAAAGGCCAGCAGCCAAGTGGCGAGAATCACCAGCACAGCGTTACGAGGCGTCATCAGGACCTGGTAGCGGAGGGGCATGAAAATGGCTACGTAGCGCTCCACAGCCACAGCCAGCAGGCTAAAGATGGAGCTCTGTGTGAACATTATTAAAACACTTAACATGAGCAGACACAGGTAGAGGTTTTGACGCGGTAGACCAATATCAGTCAGGATGGCGCAAGGAATGGCGATCGTGCCCACACAGATGTCCGCAACCGCTAGCGAGACCAGGAAGTAGTTGGTGACGGTGCGTAACTTGCGGTTGAGCCCCACAGCTGCGCAGACCAGTAAATTGCCAATTGTGGAAAGAAAGGCGATGACGAGCTCAGCAGCCGTGTACGCCACATTAGGGAAAATGACCGAGTCAGCAGGCGGAGGTGAAGGTATAGAGGAGGAGGTCGTTGATGAGTTCCAGAAAGGTCTTAGGAAAGAGGAAGAAGGATGGGATGAGTAGAAAGTCCACAGAGCGCTGGTGTTCTCCATAGTTGTCCTAAAAAGAGATATAAGATTAAAGTTTGACATCTCAAACTGTGAACACTCTTTAGACAATATTAGATTCATGATATCAGTAAAATAACTCACCAGTCTACAGAAGTATGGATGTGTTTAATGAAAATGTTGCCTCTCAAGTAGTTAAGGACCCCATTCGTGATTTTCTGACTGCAGCCATCGTGACACGCTGCACTTCACGTTAAAGAACACCTCTGTTTGGGCAAGACTGGTGGACGCTTTTATAGAATTCCCATCCTCCCCCTTGGTGTCAGTTGGTGTCTTATTAGGGATGTTTGTCCTCAGACAGACACCGACTGCAACTGGACGGTCATTAATAAAATGTGTGTGCCAGTGTGTGTCTGGCCTCTTGGGGAGGCTGATGAATTTTTCTTGTCAGGGCAGGGTGGATGATATCAGCAGTGACACTTGGGATTGTGGAGACATGTAGAGGCTTGTGTGTGTGTCCATTAACTTATGGGGCCCTAATGAATAAAGGTGTCAGATTCAGGCTTGTTTGTTCTGATACTTGGTTATGATCCGGTGCCCCTTTGGCCTCATTAGGAAGTTAGTTTAGATGTTTTATTTTTTCAGAGCACTTCACTTTTGATCCTCTTCTTTTGCTCATGCAGAAAAGCATGAAAAGTTTGAGAGGAAACTCTTTTCAACGTCTGTTTGCTCTTACAGGAAGCGTAAAGCTGATGTGGTGGACGGAGCTTCAAAGAAACATAAGAAGGAGGAAGCTGAAGAGAAGACAAAGCTGGAAGAGCAGTTGAAGGTACTTTAAAAAAAAATAATTTCATATTTTTGATTGAACATCACATTATGTCAACAAATCCTAACAAATAATGCATCTACAGAACCAAAGCCAGTTGATTTGGGGAATCAAAGACAAGCTGAAGAAATACTGTTCAACCAACGATATGAAGGAGCTGCTTATTGCAAATGGCCAGGAGGTTCCCTCTGGAGAGTCCAACGTGAGTAAGCCTCATTTTTACTTGGCAGATGTTATTTCCTTTGCTGATGATATCTTGGCATCACACAAAATGCAGACAGACATATTAAAATGATTTAAATGTTTCTGTAAAAGTTGGTATGGTTTCATTTAGCTGTATTGCATCACTGTAAGTTGGAACTGAAAGTCACTTAACTGTAGCTCTAATTGTTTAAATATGTGTGCAGTGACTAAAATATATGATCAAATGTAAATATTTTTAAATTTGGAGCTCTTGTTACATCTGTTTAATGCCAAGTGTTGTTTTACTCTGACAGGTGCTCGACTGCTTGGCCGACGGCATGGCCTTTGGTGCTATTGAGGCCTGCAAGGAGTGCACGGGCCAGCTGGTGTTCAAGGGTGATGCCTATTACTGTAAAGGGGACATCTCAGCTTGGACAAAGTGTGTGTTCAAAACTGCAACACCCTTACGCAAAGACTGGGTCACCCCCAAGGTAGGTCACCTCATTTCAGTACTTCTTTGGCTGAGAGTGAATTTCCTACCTTATTGAGCAGCTATAGTCAGCGAGCAGGACTCATGTTGTTTCATATGAAGAGTGTCCTTAAGCTGTTTAACCAGTTATTAACTAATTCTCTTAACATTTCAGTGGGTGCTATAGCTGACAAAATTAAGAAAATGCCAAGTATTCCATTTAGCAACTTTCAGTGAAATCTATCTGTTTGTCTTTCCAGGAATTTCATATGGTTCCATTCCTGAAAAAATTCAAATTCAAGCGACAGGACAGGTTGTACCCCAAGGAGGCTCCCACCCAAACCTTGACCGCAGCCAAAGCCGAACCCCTGGCGAGTGCATCCAGTGCCCCAACTAAGCCACTGCCAGAAGGAGCACCTTCAGGTAAGTGAGGAAACCTAAAGTATGTTACTATTCCACAAATATGGAAATAATGTAATTCATCAGTATTTTATATCCTATCTGTAAGTGTGTTTCGATTCAAAACATCTTATTTTTTAACCTTTATGGTAAATTATACTGAAATATATCTTTAATTAATAAGAAAACCTTGAAAAAATAACTTGATGAAAACAAATCAAAACTGCTATCTTCTAAATAGTTGAAATACATCCACATGTATGTTATAATGTTATTGACATTGAAAAAGGGCTTAAATATGTATGTGTTGTTGTCCCACAGACAAGCCTCTTACTGGTATGAAACTGTTAACTGTGGGCAAACTCACCAAGAATAAGGATGATCTAAAGGTTGCTGTGGAGGAGCTGGGTGGAAAGATTACCGGTACTGCCAGTAAAGCCTCTCTCTGCCTCAGCACCAAGAGTGAGTACCCAGTCAACCAATTGATCATTAATATAAGGGTCGTAGGTGCCCTTAGCTTTAAAAGCTTATTGAATAAAATTTGGGAATATAACAATGTATAATTTAATATTTCCATTTCACAGAGGAAGTGGAGAAGATGAGTAAGAAGATGGAGGAAGTGAGGGACGCTGGCGTGCGTGTGGTCTCTGAAGATTTCCTCACAGACATTAAGTCGTCGGGTAAAGCGCTCCAGGAACTGGTTTCCCTGCACGCTATCTCACCCTGGGGGGCAGAGGTCAAAGTCGAGGCTCAGGCTCCATCTGCAGCCTCCAAGTCTGGAGCGCTGGCTACCAAGAGCACAGGCAAGGTGAAGGAGGAGGAAGGTAAAAGATACAAAAATGAACTAATTTAAAAAAAAATCAATGAAAGTGTTGTTATTACATGTGTTTATGGATGTTGATGAAAATACTGCAAATAATTATACCTGCACTATTACAGGTGGTAGCAAATCCAAGAAGATGAAACTCACAGTCAAAGGAGGAGCTGCTGTTGATCCAGATTCAGGTAGTCATGAGTTCCTTACATTGGAAAATCATCTTTACTGTATGTCCTTTTCCTTTTTTTCTCTGAACTTGATTGATGATTTGGATTTCTCAGGTCTGGAGAACAGCGCTCACGTCCTGGAGCAGGGTGGGAAAATGTACAGCGCTACACTGGGCCTTGTGGACATCGTCAGAGGAACTAACTCCTATTATAAACTGCAGTTACTGGAGGATGACGTACAGAAAAGGTAATTTCACTTCTCTTTTGTTGTGAGGTCATTAAAATGCACAGCTCAGTTAGGGAGACTTTAGACACTAACTTGATTTACATCAATTTTATCATCTGTGTTCAGGTACTGGGTGTTCAGGTCATGGGGCAGAGTAGGCACAACCATTGGAGGCAACAAGCTGGACAAATTTCACGACAAGAACTCAGCGCTAGACAACTTCCTGGTTGTGTACAAGGAGAAGACAGGGAACAGCTGGGGCGCCTCCAACTTCACCAAATATCCCAATAAGTTCTACCCACTGGAGATCGACTACGGACAGGTACACACAAACACACAGAACTAGGAAAGATATCCCACAGCGTGTTTTCTATACCTGACTGGATTTTGTTTGTCTGTTCACATCACCGTGCAGGATGAGGAAGCGGTGAAGAGGCTGACTGCCAGTGCTGGCACCAAGTCTAAACTTGCCAAACCTGTTCAGGAACTGATCAAGATGATCTTTGATGTGGAGAGCATGAAGAAGGCCATGGTGGAGTTTGAGGTAAGACTTTTAAATGATGTCTGCAGATTTAATATGATCATCTACCTGTCAAGAGAAACAAATATTAGACAGGTCAAGTTTCAGCATGTTTAAGTTTAAACTTGCACCACAGTATTCTACTTTTTCTTTGCCTCCATTATCATTATTCATACTACACTGTAAACTATCTTATCTTATTATCTCTGTAGAACGTCAACATTAAACAAAAACCCAACATAAATCCTTCTTTTTCATTTAAGGAGAATGACTTGAAGGTGATGTTTTGTCAACATATGAGAAAAAGTGTTAATTTAGTTCAACCTGTCCTTTCCTGTCTACAGATCGACCTCCAAAAGATGCCACTTGGAAAGCTGAGTAAGAGGCAGATTCAGAGTGCATACGCTCTCCTCACTGACGTACAGCAGGTCAGTAAACAAACCCAAGTGTTCACCTTTCTGTTGTGTTTCCTGTTTCACCTACTTCAACACATGTATCTCCTTTTCTGATGCATCTGACTTTGAACATATCATTTCCTGTTTTAGGCTGTGTCAAATAATGTGCCTGAGGCCCAGATACTGGATCTATCCAATCGCTTTTACACCCTGATACCTCACGACTTTGGGATGAAGAAACCGCCACTGCTCAACACCCTGGACTACATTCAAGTAAGATCACACACACTGTACAGTTTTTCTCTTGTTTTGTCATCTTTGTCATACAATGCACCCAGTAAAGAATCTGCACATATAAATGTATTCATAACATCTGCTTACATCGCTGTCCAGGCTAAAGTTCAGATGTTGGACAACCTGTTGGATATTGAAGTGGCATACAGCCTGCTGAGAGGAGGCGCCCAGGACAACGAGAGCGATCCCATTGACATAAACTATGATAAACTCAAAACAAAGATTGAGGTCAGGAGCGTAGACACATGGATAATGTGCAAGATTGTGCATATTTTTCTCCAGAATAATGTTCAGATGGAAATATCTATACATGGAAAAATGATGTGATATGTTTATTCCACAGGTTGTTGACAAGGCCACAGATGAGGCTGAGATCCTTACGCAATATGTTAAAAACACCCATGCTGCTACACACAACACTTACACACTGGAAGTGCAAGAAGTAAGTCATTATTGGGGAAAATGATTGCTGCTTATAATTACTAGTTAGATCACAAATGTCATGTCAGTTCTTAGTTGTACGGCATGAGTTATCAGTGCGTGTATTTCCTGACTTTTTTTTTTTGTGTCAAAGGTCTTCAAAATTGTTCGAGAGGGAGAGCACCAACGGTACCGTCCCTTCGAAGAACTACACAATCGCCAGCTACTGTGGCACGGCTCACGCACCACCAACTACGCTGGTATCTTGTCTCAGGGTCTTCGCATTGCTCCACCAGAGGCCCCAGTGGTGAGTTTTTGGTGGCAACCAGAAGCTTCACCCAGACTTTTTGTTAATAATGAGCACCCGTATTTAAATAATTTACTTTTGCCCCTGTTCAGTTCTGTATTAAATTGCTGTTTTGCTTCCTTTTCTCTAGACTGGTTACATGTTTGGTAAAGGTGTGTACTTTGCTGACATGGTGTCCAAGAGTGCAAACTACTGTCACACCTCCCAGTCAGACTCTGTTGGTCTCCTGCTGCTGGCTGAAGTTGCCCTAGGCAACATGTAAGTGACAGTCGCAGTTATTCAAACAATGCTTAAGTATCGACCTTGTTGTGGTGATGGTGTAAGTGAATTTGTCTTACTTTTTTTTTTAAATGCAGGCATGAATTGAAGAAGGCCTCCCACATCACAAAACTACCTAAGGGCAAGCACAGTGTTAAAGGTGAGAAACATTATGACTCACAGCAGATTTTGTTGTAAATATCTTATGAAAGTGAAATAGTTTTGGTTTAAAAGGTTTTGATCATGTTCCATCCTGCCAAAACACAATCTTGTTAACAAATACAGTTATTCAACAACAATGATTGGGGAAAAAAAAAAAATTGTTCTGAGAAGATCACTGTCATTATTATGGCAGCACACGTGGCAACTGTAGTGCTTTTTGATAATATGAAGTATTGGTTCCCACACTCATTCATATTCTGTTTTCTTTGCAGGTTTGGGCCGAACTGCTCCTGATCCAGGTGCCTCTGTCAATTTAAACGGGGTGCAAGTGCCTCTGGGAAAAGGAGTCAACACTAACATTGATGACACAAGTCTACTGTACAACGAGTATCCTTCAACTTTAACGCTCACTTTCTGGTCCATGAAATTCATAATCATTTTGCCAAATAGCCACAGTTTTTCTGCTATGCTATTTAATTTACTCTTTAATAGTCATAGAGATATGCAGAGTCTAAAAGTTAATAATGTAGTTGACAATGATTGAAGCTTTCATTGATGTACTTTTAACTTTAATATTTTTCTCACAACATGATATCTGTGTTGCTCTTCTGATTTCAAAATTAGATTGAATCTTGAGTTTGGGGTTTTTTTTTTTTGTTCAGCAAAGTTTAACTTTCCATGTGCAAAGTTTTCTTTTCTAACCCTGATCATGATGTTAATCATGATGTAGATCACTCACGGGCACCAGATGTGCATGTAAACCACTGATCTAGACTTGGGACAACCACTCAGGGTTGAAATTAAGATGGGGCAAAGATACAAGCAGTGATTAAAACCTGTAAAAAAAAACAAAAAAAAAAAACAAGTGTTTAGAGATGGCACACTTAGCTGATAAAAGTATATTTAAGGATTGTGTGGTGTTTCGCTCAGCGTTTCATCAGGCTCATAAAAATGCAATAGGTTAAAGCCTGAAATACTCAGATTGCAATTTGTGTAGTAATCAGTAGTGGCAGGTGTGCAAAATAGGATTGACTGTGTCAGACAATCAATATAACTGCAAATGTCATTGAAAACAATACATGAAAATACCACAGAGCAACAAAAGAGAAAAATAATAATGAAATGAATTAAATTAAAGTTAAGTTTATCTATTTGGTGTTGCATTTTGTTGTTCTAAGACTCAGGCTCCTTCACAAGTGTTATCAAATTCATGATCTCTAACTTGAATCATCTATTTTTATTCGCCTCTCATGACGTTGTGTGAAACGATGTGCTGATGTTTTCACTCTTGGTCATATTATCTGTATCCTCCCTGTTGTCCTTAACCACTACTCCTCCAGATACATTGTGTATGATGTAGCACAGATCAACATGAAGTATCTCATGAAGGTCAAGTTTAACTACCAGACATCCCTGTGGTGAGAGAGGATGCATCCGAACCCTCTTCGGTGAAAACAAAGACCACTTGTCGCCTCCAAATGCCTGGGCTTCATTCTCTGCAACAGAAGATGTTTGGCAAAGGAATGATGCTACACCATGCTTTACAATGGTCTTTGGAAATCTCTAGTCACTTTATTCCTCCTATTTCATCAGGTTTGCTAGCTGATAGCCTTACTTTTTACTGCATTAGGTACTCGCATACCTAAATCACAGCTCAATAGTGTTTGAAGCATACAAACTTTCTACGTAGAAAGGTTTTGGTTTAGAAATGAACCTCAGAAAATGGTAGTTTTCTGTCTCACATGTGGTCATTCTGAATTCGAGAGGAGTATTATTTCTTCATTCTTTAATAAACCTGTAGTAAATAAGGCTTTGTACTGCAAGTATAGAAAGTATCGCAAGTTTTTTGCCAACATCCACACACCATTGTTTATATTTTGCTAGGGTTTCCCAGAATAGTAACCAAATGGACGTTTTGTAGACTTCTGGGTTCAAAGATACTGTAAAAGGGTTTGACATGTATATATTTGTTTTGTTGTTTGTCTCTCAAGCCGTCTTCCTTGCTGAAAATGGAGAAAAAAAGTATGGAAAAACAATGTGTTTAGTGTCTATGCCAAGTAAACTGTAAAAGAAGCCACTGCCATGTGATATGGTAAATTTTTCATAGTTTCTTTTTTTGCTTACCTCAAAATAAAACATTCAAGGTTCTGAAAAATGTCATGTCTAATGTTCTGTTAATTGTTCTGTGTTGCTGCACTGTGTGTTTGAATATTTTGGGGAATCAGGTACTTGATAGTTTCCCTGTAGATAATTGCTTTTCTCCTGTCCAGAGGTCATAGGTCAGGGTCCACCACTGATAATTACTCCAGGAGCTGGTGGGCATACAAGGTGTCCATAAAGTCTCTTTACAATTTAACACATTTATTACAAAAGCAAATGAATAGACAAATCTGTGGAAATGTAATCATTTAATACACCTCTTTATGGGCACCATTAGTTGCACGGAGCACATCAAGACGGTACTCGATTTCTTGCCATGTTCGCTGTAGCATAGCCTTATCAATGGTGGCAATGGCATCAGTGATCTTGTGCTTCAGGTCGTTGATGTCCCGTATCTTTGTTCGATACACGATACACAAATGCAATGTGATTAAAAACTTTTAACTACTGAGTACATAGAACAAATCTGATTAACATATCTCATCAATTGCTTTTGTAATTATTTTTTTAAATTGTAAAGAGACTTTGTGGACACCCTGTATATGTCTGGGTGGTTAATTACTTAAGTCAGTTTTATGTATGTAGCCCAAAATTAGAAATCCAAAATATGCTTCAAAGGGTTTAACAACCTGTTAGCACACAACATCCTCCAATTTCTTCATTTGGATAAGAAAGAAACTCCCATAACCCTGTAGACATGTTCCTATCTACTGTTTGGGAACTGTTATTACCGTAAATGCTGGTTTTTCATCAAGTCTAAAAATTTAATGGACTGGATTAGCAGTAATGTGGTTCTCTATATGATTCTGCTCAAACTGGGTTTGAGTTAGAAATTATGTTTTTCTTGTTCCTTCGGTTGGATATTTGAACTTTACCATGCAGAATGACTTTTGTGCAGAGTTTGAAGATTGTTTTAACCTTTCTCTGTTGAAAGTGCAAAGTGTCTCTGTGCTTGCTGGAAATCTGACTATAAGGGGTCGGCCTATTAGTTTCATTTGTGACATCACAAATGGTTTGGGGGGGCAATCCAGCTACAATATTCAACATTTAACAAGTGTGATGTGGAAACTTGAGGCCTCCAGTGCACAAACACTGAGAATGGATTTAACAGAGAAGTAGGAGACATCTTGTGTTCAGTAGTTACATTTCTGAAATTGAATATATCTGCATATTCATAGATTCTGCGTGTTTAATGAGGGAGGAGAAGATTTAATTTGAAAGATTTAAAATGTGGTACTACTTTTGTGTTGAAAAACCATATCAGATGCATATTATTGTCCCAAGCAGAGTATTTATACATATCCAGAGGGAATCTTAAAGCCCTGACTCCCCTTCCACCAGAATGTGAGAAAAATGAAACCTGCAGCACAGTAATTGAAGTGCTGTATGAAACAATGGGAGGATGCTGTGATTCAGTTTTACAAGCACTCCCCTCAACGTTCAGAAGGGAAAAGTTGGATACTAGTTAAGTAAATGTAATGGTTAATGCGAATAAATAACACTCAGTGACTCCCTACGCTCCGTTTAGGCAAATTAAAGAATCTTTATTTCTCAAATCACGCTCCAGTTAACGTCCCGACCCAGAATGCAGTTTGACAAGGTCTTTGAAAAAGCGGCGCGGCTAGTTCAAGATGGCGGAGATGGACCAGCTGTTAGACGAGAGTGAGTAACAACACAAATTCAAGGAGTTTTGCATTGCACACACAAAACCGTCCGGTGGTGGTGAAATACATATTTGGTTATAAATTACCACTGTTGTTTGCGTAATGAATATTGCAAGTTTTTGGGCAGAGTTCATAAAGTTATTTTTAGACGCAAAAAGATGTGACCGGTCTGTCCAAGTCAGCTAACGCTTGTTAGCGGCTAACGGCGGCTAATGTTGGAGTTGAGCAAGTTACTTCAGCTCAACTGGGTAAACAAATAACGTTAGCTTAGCAACGAGCTAACGTCTGCTAACCTTAGGTCATTTCAGTAACAACAAAAGGGCTGCCACAATGCCTTTACTGTCTAAAACACACACGATAGCTGCTAGCTGCCAGTTTGGCTTCGCATAGTTTATTTCAGTCTTCCGTGTAACCCTCCACATAATTATATTTATCGTTAGTTAGCGCTGGTTAACGTTACACGGTAACGCGTTGTCTATCAATTTGACATGGTGCTAAAGAGAAACCGACTGAGGTAACCGGCCGGTAACGTTAACAGCTTGAATAAGACGTCCCGCTCGATGTGAACGTAAGTAATGCAACCAAATATAGTGTAAGGTTAGCATGTTTAGCGCATTTCTTCCATATGATCTGTCCAGCTGATGCATGACAGCTCAAACTGGAGGTATAGGCCTAACTCACTGCGCTAGCTACTGTATATCTTACTCAAGTTACCTGGCTGGCTAATGTTTAAAGGACACTCTCATAGACGTTTTATTAGGGTTGCTCAAATAAATGCATTACATTGAGTTTAAACTTAACAGGTCAGCTTTCATATGACCGTATATGTGTGTTTACCTAATGCCACTAATGTTACCCAATGTGTCATCTCCTCTCCTTTAGGCTCTTCAGCAGAGGCACTTGTCAGTCTAAAAGGTATGTGGGCGGTTTTGTTATCTATGTTCCTCTACTATTGATCTTGGTGCTGTTTAAGTACACTGAGAGCTACTGGAAACTGTCAAATTTGTATACCTAAGCATAGTTCACCAAAGAACATGGTGCTGATTTTGATGCGGTCTGTTTAAATGTTGGCTAGTACATGAATTTTGTCGTCCATTTAAAGTAGTCACAAATGTTAAATCCTTCATTGGATTACACCCCCTCTATGACCCTCTATAATGACAAGCTCAGACTAACAACCCACACTTTATTACATTTGTGACTAACAACATCCAGGATACCATAGAAATAATATCCTGGATCTTCTTTGATTTGCACATAGTTTTAATTCTGATGTTTGCAGTATTTTTCACAGGGGTCTTGTATTTGTTGCTGTCCTCACATCATCTTGAATATTATGCATTGGTTTTCCTACAGAAGGCAGTTTGTCCAACACTCTGAATGAAAAGAACAGCTTCCCAAGAGCTCACAACACCAGGGGACGACATTCCTCCCTCACAATGGACACGGTAAGAGACATGCTGACAGTTCAGTGCCAGGATTAAAACTTGAAAAGGTAAACGCAATACAGGAGCTTCAGTGACATATAACGTTATGAATGGAGAGCTTTTGTTGAGACAGTAATTAAAGACCCACTAATCATCAGCCATCACTAATTTGAAGCACTGAATGAAAGAAGCTGATGTTTTCATGTAAATGAATTGGCATATTTGCAGTGTTAAATCTTCAAATCACTCTAGAAACATGATGGGCTTTCTCTAATCTTAAGTTTTGAATGAAACTGTCTGTTACTCTGTAATTAAACAGTTGTTGGATATGGAAGTGCTACTCTTCAGAGTGATTCACTGTAGATTATATGGCCAGTGTGGTTTCTTTGTGATTTTCCTTTTCCATCTGAAGAGGAAGTACAGATGTTTTGAAAAATGTGCATAATATTCACATATAATAGTAGCCCGCTGTGCTCATCCAAATGTTTTTTTAATATTTTCTCTAGTGATGTCTTTAAACCAGTTTCTTTAAAGTAACACATTAATACTGCACAGATAGATTTGTTAAAGCATTGTTGGCATTATTCATAAACTCCAGTCCACATTTGTCCTTCCAGCCCACACGGAGCTCAAAGAGGAGTCGTTTGTTTCGGGAGGAAGATGAGCAGCCACAGCAGCGTCTCCCCTCCAGATCCCCTCGGAGGAGCCAGAGAGTCACCACCACACCACAGGTAAAATAAACTGTTCACCATTGAAGTATTACATAGTGAATAATTTGTCTCCTCCCACTCTCCCTCTTGGAGGGAGGTGTGAAAAGTGTGGGGAGATGATATTTGGCAGACCCTACAACATTATTTCATAGAGCTTGTTCTGGTCCCAGAACCTTGTTATTGCGTTAGCTGTACGAGGTTGTGGGTGCTCTACAGGAAGTATTCAAAAGTGGAAGTGAACTTAACACAGAGTTTACCTGTGTGGCAGTTTTTTCACTGCTTATCTAGCCTTTGATTTAAGCAGGTATAAAATGGTAATAATTAGTTTATGTAACCTACTCTAGACAGAATAGAGCTTGTGATTGGGACCAGGTCTGATATTTAGCATTTAATTACATTCTTGTTAGTCATTCATCACAATACAGCAAATTATGCCACTGTTATCTCCATGTGAATTATCTTTGTTGTGCAACAGCTTGCTTGCCTTTTATTGTGTATATTTATTTTGTCCACCAAACTGACTGCATCTTCACTTCTCCCCTGCAGGATAAATTGTATTTACCTGTCAGTCACTAGCCTTAGTGTCTGTGTCAGCATTTACAATGGGGGGTTCATTATAAGGTTAAAAACACATCAAATGTGACGCAGCTGCCAGTCACTGTAATAGATTTGGCACTTTTATACAGAAAATGAATTGGAGGCAACAGCTACCCCTAGCTGGTAGCATTCTGTATGTTTTTCTACTGATGGTTTGCTAGTGGAAAGCTTTTAATGTCAACTAGCAACAGCATTGAGTGTTCTGTTGGGATCAGCAGCAGTAGCTTAATACAGCAATAACAGCTTTAATGTCACAGCAAAGCCGAGTGTATCAGAAAATAATGAGGCTGTCAATTTGTTAGATGAACATTTGTAAGCCTTTTGATAATGGTGCTTTGTGGCTAGAAATCTGCTCAAGCGCACATGTCAAGTCACTCAGGTTTGGTGGTGATTTTACAGCTCTGATGCGGACCCAAGAAGTAACTGATAGGCCTTAATAGCAGGAAACAACATATCATGTCATAGTGGGAGAGTAAATAAGAATTTCTTATATGACTAAGGGATAAATGTTACTTTACCCGAGGCATCTGTTGTATTATTTTTCAGAAATGAGTGGGGACTGACTTGTTTTAATGTTTTATTTCTTTGCAGAAGTTTTCTAATGTGGTGACGCCTGATAAGAAGGCATCCCAGAAAATAGGGCTGAGATTAAGAAACCTTCTAAAGCTACCCAAAGCTCACAAATGGTGCATCTATGAATGGTTCTACTCCAACATTGACAGGTGAAGTCTCACTTTCAGCTTCAGAGGACAATAATTCATTGCACATAAATGCAAAATGGAGGAAATTAGGCTGCCTACACACAATTGATCTGAGCTCAGCTCACCGCATGGCTGAATGCACACTCAAAGCCAGGAGATAATCAGAGCTAGTACATTACACATCATCATGTAATCTTATCTTCTTTATACAAGAACTGTTAAATGAATCCAGAAGAAAAGCCCTTACTTTGAAAGTCTGACACTTTTTTGTTCAAGCTTTTTGATCATCTGTAATTGCAATCTTTTGTCATACAATGTTTTGTCATCTATTTACCCCCTTTATAAAGACCTTTATTTTCTCTTCCAGACCTCTGTTTGAGGGTGACAATGAATTCTGCCTGTGTCTCAAGGAGTCTTTCCCCAACCTGAAGACAAGAAAGCTGACAAGAGTTGAGTGGGGAACAATCAGGAGACTGATGGGGAAACCCAGACGGTACGCTGCAATCTTTACTCAACACTTTCATTCATCATGTTTATCTTTATTTTTCTCTGATCTTTTTAGTGTGTGAAGCTATATTCTATTTTTGCACCATCCAGGTGTTCATCAGCGTTCTTTGCTGAAGAGCGGACAGCACTGAGACAGAAGAGGCAAAAGATGCGCCTGCTTCAGCAAAGAAAACTGTCTGACGTGTCGACTTGCAAAGACCTTCCTGATGAAATCCCCCTACCACTCATCATAGGAACCAAAGTCACTGGTAAGATGACTGATATGAACATACAATACTGTCAGCAGTTGGGAATTATTATTGTACTCCAATGACCTCCAAAGTATCCGTTAACATTTTAGTATTTGACTGATGTCTTCTTAGCAAGGGAAACTTTAGGATAATTTTCAGCTGTGCTAGAGCACAGTTGCAAGATCTTTTAAACATTTTTTTTTTCAAGAATAAAGATATAAATATAATATAAAGGGTGCAATTATTAGAGAGAAAATGTTTATCACATTTCTTCTAAACATATTTATTCATGTGTTTCTGTTGTTAGCACTGTTTTCCCACAATGCATCTGTGTAGTTTTCGCACTATTATAGCCAAACGCCATCGCTGGTCACCGGTGGTATTGCACCAATGAGCATGGAATAAAAAAACTCAAACAGGGACACATCCCGTTCTGGCATGTGCCGAACTCCTACGTTCCGATGAATGATGAGTCTGAATGTACCGAAATTTGGCACTGTTTGATTTGACGTCAATCAATACTCAGTAGTACCCAACCCTACTCACAGCGCTCCTAGCATGGTCATACACTTGTTTTCCTGTTATTTAATGGACTCTAAATGGTGTGTCTGTGCCTCTCAATAGCTCGACTCCGAGGCGTCCATGATGGGTTGTTCACAGGGCAGATCGATGCAGTTGACACCAGTGCTGCCACCTATCGTGTCACTTTTGACCGCAGTGGCCTGGGAACACACACTGTGCCTGACTATGAAGTCCTAGTAAGACATTGCCATGTCATTCATATCATATAATTTTGGGTTGTAACATCTGAAGTTTTTTTTTTTTAAACATTTGTACCATATACAAATTATAATGTAGTACAACTATAAATGATGAACTAGAAGTTACTAAAATACAAAGATATACAATATCTGTAAGAATTCACATGACACTTTTTTAAGCATGTGGTGATTGTTTTACAGAGCAATGAGCCCAATGAGACCATGCCCATTTCAGCCTTTGCCCAGAAACACCGGACAACACGCTACATGCAGAACCTAATGACTCCGCCAAGAGGGCCCTACCCGTCCGCTACCACTCCTGTCCTCATGGTACTGTGACCCTACATTTAGTGACAAATGTACATGTGCTGTGTTGTCACACCTGGTTGTGAGTAGGTTTATCTAGCTTCTTGTGGAGGCAGCCAGTCATTTTGAGAAGGATTTAGTTCTAAATATCTCATACATTTAGACCATAAACGTAGGCATGCAAAAGAATATTTAGATGTGCTAATCAATGGTGGGATTTACTATCATCATACAAAAAGCTTGGATTGGTAGGCTTGGATGTTTTTTATGAGACAATCTTTTGTAACCTTGATTCCTGTGTTTTCTGCTACACCTGGACAGTTCCTCAGGAAATGCATAAGAAGATATTGAGGAAATGACAGGACATCAGTGTTTATGTAGTGAGCTTCCTACTGCAACTAGAAAACTTGCACATCTCTTAGTTAAATGACTCCATTGTCCATTTTAAATGACAGGACAATGACCCTCTTATCAACCAGTCACCATGGAGGAGCAAACTGACCGGTGCTGACGGAGATACTCTGGGAGGATTTCCTGTCAAGTTCCTGGTTCAAGTGGTAAATATTTCCTGTCAAACTAGTAAAAGCTGACATCCTAAAAGTTTTATCTGTGGGTTCGAACAAAATTTTTCTTTTCTTTTTTGTTCCCTAGACAAGGCTGTCCAAGATCCTCATGATCAAGAAAGAGCACATCAAGCACTTAAAAGAAATGAACACTGAGGCAGAGAAACTGGTACAATCAACACACCTCTTTAAAAATAAATGCATGTGAACACATGAGATGCATACATCAAGCTTAACTCAAACTATATGTTTGTTTTTGCGTGCAGAAGTCATACTCCATGCCTATTGACCTAGACTTCCAGAAGCGATATGCTACAACCGTGCTTGAACTCGAACAGCTCAATAAAGATCTCAACAAGGTGCTTCATGAAGTTCAGCAGTTCTGCTGTGAGGTAAGACACCACTGACTATTGCCCCTAAAGCTAAATACAGATAAGTATGCTCACCTGCAATGTTTTATGAACCCTTTTGGTTTTTGTTGCATCTCACTTTGTCATCCACCTTGAAAAAAATGATGCAATGAAGCCTTGTTTAAGATATGAATCATATATGATATGAAACTGATATGCATCTGTTCAGCTCGCTCCAGATCAGGGCATGGTTCCAGCCGACCATCCCACAGAGCTGCGGCGGCGGTGTGAAGATGAGGCCCAGCAGATGGTGCAGCAGAGTAACTCCCTGAAGGATGGACAGCAGAGTGTGACGAACCCCAGCCTCACACACCTCATATCCCGCCTCACTGCTCTGCTGCTACAGATCAAGGTAAGTGATATACAAACACTGAGCTGCTGTCAGCTTTCAATCCTGCCAAAATAATGTCCCTATATGTCTGGTTTCTCTCTGGTTTTCTGTTGATTTTGCAACATATTTATGGCACAGATCGTTACACCAATTTCTGAATAAGTGTGATGTAAACTTTCTTAAAAAAGTACACAAAAATTAAATAATGTTGTAATAATTTGCTGCCGTTTCAGTGTTTGGCAGATGGGGGAGACCTGAACTCATTTGAGTTCAAATCTTTAACAGACTCCCTTAATGACATCAAAGCATCGATTGATCCCTCCAACCTCAGGTAAATGACCCTGCAGTGTTTCTATCCACACTTCTGTTGGTACGATTTAAACCAGAACTTTGTGACTTATTCATAGTTTTGTGTTTCTTTTAATAGTAAACCGGATTAATTATTTTTCATGTTATTGTCCTAGTCAGCTACATTATTAATCATCACTTTTTCTTCTCCATATTTATACAGTTGCTTCCAGAACAATGTTGAGATCCACGTGGCACACATCCAGAGCGGCCTTAGTCAGCTGGGCAATCTGCACGCATTTGCTGCCAACAACACCAATGCAGTCTGAGCACCTGCGTTATCCTCACAAGGCGCAGGTGCACGCACACAGTAAAATCGTCTCTTGAGATGGTGCTCTCACCTGAACTGTCAAAAGACTGAAATCAAAAGCCCACGTGGATGTCGAGGACCACCACCATACAGTCTGCATTTGGATGTCCCAGTGAAAAGGCTCAGTTCTGCCCAGCTTCCTGAAGCTCAGTGCTGATGGAAAAGAGGATGTCATGTGTTTTACCCACCAATTTTATTGTATGAAAATGTTTGTGCACCCAATTGAACACAAACCTGAAAGAGTCTTTCACTATTGCCACAAATCCACATCTCCAACCTCTCAATGATTATTTATGGGTTTCATGTGCCAAACATCGATTCTTACGGTTTTTATAGTCCATATTTATTTATTTTTTGAGTAGGTGTGTATGGTTTTGAAACAATATTTTGCTATCTCTAAAGTTTCCCCCTGTAAGTGTTGTGTTCTGTTGCTCCACTGATGGTAAGCACAGGGGAGGCTAAAGAATGTTTTATAAAGTTGTTTATTGTAGATAATTGTACAATATCTCTGATTATTAGGACTATCGTCGACATTTCTGCTGTGTATTCAGAAATGGCTTTTGTAATTTTGTGTGCACTGAAAAGAGATTTTGGTATTTTTATAAAAGGAGAACTCTGGGGATTTGATGCCTTTTACTCCCTAAGATGATCTTAGCATTTCCACATTTGGCATGGCTGTTGCTGCAACCCCCAAATCCCCCTTTGCCCCCACCCCTCCACAATAAGCCTGCATCACTGATGTAAACCTAAAAGTCCAAGTCAACAGTTTTTTCCTAGAGAATCTCCTTTTTCAGTTTTGTAAAGTTGTATATGAGAGTGCCTCAGGGCAATTGTATATAAATGTTCTTGTCTTTTTATATTAAACATAATATTGCAAAGCAGTATTTGGTCTTCTACCTTTTAGTCTTTATTTACAAATAAGGTTCATATAAAACCAACAATTTATCATTTTACAATAAATAATATTTTATGCACACAAATATCTGTATACCAGCTCTTCTAATACATGCTGCTTTCTTGATATCACATAAAACCACCAAAGCCAGCCATGGCCTCGGTTTCCCAGTCAGAGTCTGAATCAGTAAAGTCCTGTCCCTCAGTGGCATGGATCGGGGAGAAGTGATTGAACCTGTCCCCTGTTACCCTCATTTGTGGGTACTGGATTTGGCACCCAGTATCCTTTGGTGATGACCGGCTGAAGTTATTCTGGCTCGGAATTGGAGGGATCACCACTTTCATCTCTGGTCCAATGGTCTTGTTAGGTGGGAAATTGTCATATTCCACCAGGACCTTTGAACCCTGGTTGACAGTGATGGAGGCTTGGACTTGGGGCTGATGCTCGTTCTCCTTTGGATACAGATGGACGTTGCAGCAGGGGACGTTAACGCTCAGCTCGTGGCACTGCATCTGCTCCGGCTTCACTCTAGTTCCCTCTTTGTCATAGATGCAGGAGACAGGCGTGTGTTCGTAGCTGCTGGGTTTGGTTGGTAGACTGGTCCTGTGTGTGTCTTCTGTGTTTTGGTGCATTGCTGGTCTGACACTGTCCTCTAGCCCAAATCCTCCTAACCTGTGTGCCTCAGCACCATGCTGGTTGTCATAAACTGAAAGAAAAAGCAAGAAAATAATTAATTTAACATTAAGACACATGGCTGCGTTTTATATAACATAGAAGTTTTTCAAGCAACTTTTGAAAACTTGGGTGACTTTAAATCAGGTGTAGGGAAGATTTTTCAATAATAAACTGCCATATTCATTATCAAATGTGACTTAAATGGAAGGACTACATTTTATGTGGGTAAAAACTACAACTAAGCAGCTCCAATTGATGCCAGTGAAAAATAGAGTGAAAACATGGCTGTAATAATCACCTTTCTCGGGCCCCATTCTGCTCTGGAGCTGGCTGAAGCCTGAGGGCGGGTTGGGAACCTTCATGGACACTGATGAACCAACTTGACGACGAGACTTAGCTCTTCTGTTTTGAAACCATACCTGAAATTTGGAAAGGGAAGCGTAAAAAACAATGTTAAAAAAGCGAGGTTGACGTTGTTATGTATCTGGCTATATTTACTCCTCTATAATTTTTTATCAAATGGCTTATTCAAATAATCATAGCACAGTTATGGATTAACTGATGTGGCATTTAAAGTGGACATTACTTGAATTCTGGACTCTGGCAGCCCGGTCAGAGCCTCCAGTCTCTCTCGCAGGTAGATGTCAGGATATTTAGTGTCTGAGTAAACTTTCTCCAGCACCTCGATTTGCTGCTGGGTGAAGTTGGTCCTTTTTCTCCTGTGGGTCAGTATTGCCACACATTTATCCGCCCTTGGTACAGAGTTTGCAATGTTGAAGTAGTTTGTAACATCCGATGCTCCGTAATCTGGAAACAAACACAGATTATTTAGTTGACAACCCAGAAATGAAACTGGATTTGTGCGTAAATTACGCACAGAGTGAGAAATATTGCCGTTACTTTTTTCTGTGACCAGGTTATCGCAAGTTTATCGCCGCAAATTCAGACAGTGAAAATTGCTGAGATTAAGTAAGGATCCCAGTGTTATCAACCACCAACCTGAGTTCACCATGCTGTTCTTCTGCAGAGCCCCTTCGTGATACATCTGGTAGGGATTCAAATCTCCGACACGCAGATTCCCATGAACAGCAGACATGATCCTCAACGTCCTATTTCCAGCAAGAGACTGAGTTTGAGACCTGTGCGCTGTGCTGGACTTAAATCCCCCTGTGATCAAAGGTGATGCTGTGTGGATGTGTGAATGGGGCAGCCATCAGTGCCGGCTGGCACTGAAGCAGCCGTGCAGCAACTTCAGACGTCTGCAGGCCAGCAGAGGTGTGAAGCTGTCACACCTTGAACGGTGGAGCGGCCGTAGGTCTCTTTTAAAGGGATTTTAATGGAATCTGCATGCTCAATACACATCGACAGAGAAAACATTTATCCGCTTTGGAATGCATGAAGCAATAATGTACCTGTAACCTTCAAAGAGAGACCGTCGGAAACTGCTATTTCCTCAACGGGTCAGAGGGGCTGCAGTTTGTAGTCTGATAATAACAGAAATAAATACAAAAGTCTTCTGTTCCTAATGATCTATTTGGTTATTGATAGTTAAAAAAGGTTCATTACAAAAAAATTACAAAATTGACAGAGGAAAAATAACCTACTATACTGCATGTGCTTATACAGCATATGGTCAGTTCTATGTACAGGGATATGCTTTGTGCATATCTAATACTGTATATTTGATAATGAGTATTTGTTTCTTATATGTCTCCAAAATAAGTATAGTCTATCATTAAATAGATTAAAAAAATTAAAATGACTTGATCACAATGTATTAGTCTAACCAGATTACCTTTTCTTTGTGTGGCTCTATGTGATTTTACATTGTTGTAATGTTTTTTGATACTGTATCTCTCACTCAGGATTAAATGTCAATGAATATAAACTATGTTTGAAAAATGTTCAAGTCCTCTGAGGTTTGCCCCTCAGATCTGATGTATGTAGGAAATGCTTCCTGTCCCCTTTTCAGTGACAACCATTATATATCAATACACAAACCTCAGTTCAAACACACTCTGGCTTGGGCACTTGTTATTGAATTGGTCATTTGATTCAGGGGAGATTAAGTCAAGAGGTCAAGCAGCACTACAGACAGACTAATTTGTTCCCATGTATTTGGATAAGATTACATGTGATGGCCATATCTTAATAACAATCCAAGTTGATATGGAATAATTATATTTTGAGTGGTGTTTGCACATCCCGAAATATATATTACATTTTGGGTGTGGGTTCACATAGTTACTGCAGTAGAAACTGAAAACAGAAAGGATTGCAAGACTTTTAACCACATTCCCATTCATAAGATTTATGGATTCCAGCTGTAACTGAGTTTAAATCATTGTGAAGTAGGTTGGATTTGTGGGTAAATATGTTTAAAAGCCAGTTATGCTCCTTAAAGAGACCTTATTCATCTCTGGTAAATTTCTTGTTCATCTCTGTGGGAAAGTTACAGGATAGCCATGGTGTCATTTCACATCAACGACAGCGCTTATTGATCTCTGTACCTTGACACATGCAGCATTGTTCAGGTAGGATGTGCTTGTTGGTGGAGTCATTCACAGTTCACAGGTTGCTTTGTCTGGTGGCCCTAATTGGGTATTGCCTGTGTGCACAGACCAGATTGCTATGCTAAAATCAGGCTGTTGAAGTTCCTGATCCTTTGTAATGGGGCAGGTCTTCTGAGAGATATTCAATGATCATGAAATGGACACTATAATCTTCATACATTCATTTTGGGCTTGATGATATATCAGTAATATCAATATCATGATTTGGGACTGGATATCTTAGCTCTCTTAGATTTTGGATATTGTAATAATGTGATATAGCATAAGTGTTGTCTTTTCCTGGTTTTAAAGGCTGCATTATGGTAAAATGATGTAATTTTCTGAATTTACCAGACTGTTCTAGCTGTTATTGCTCTTATGTTGCTATTATTTTCCTTTACCCGATAAGTCATTATATCCACGCCAATAGTCATCAATAAAATATTGTGACAATATTGAGATATTTGGTCATTATATTTGATTTTATCCATATTGCCCAGCCCTACATTTCTTTCTAGTCACAAAGCTTTTTAGTCATAGCCTACAAAAACTAGGAATTCAGCTTTGCAAGTGCAGAACATTATTTGGTATGCTTGCATTTTGTGTTTGTATTGACTTATCATTTTTCTCTTGGCAGCTCGTAATAGATATTTTATATTTTAATTAGCTTAAAAGAGGATAGTTCTAAGTTGATTAATGCAGATATTGCAGTTCACATGCTGTACTGTCAAACATCAAACAGTAAAAACACTTGTGGATTTGTACTGGCCATCTCCAGCAGGCAGCTGCCTCTGTAGACACAAACATAAGAATATTGACACCTTCGAAGGCTGACCACTATTTAACCTAAAGTTTAACCTGGCCACTATACATTTAAAAGACAGGTAATTCATCCTCACAACTTTGCATCGATATGTTAAAATCTCAGTTGTCTTATGGGCCTTTGAGTTCAGTCTTTGTGTATTTGATTTGACTTGTTTCATAGAGCTGCAGTAATAACTTCCTGAAAAAAAAGAAGCTCAGTGTGTAAAGCTGCGGAAATATGATCAAATAATGAAGGAGATGGTCGCTGTTATTATGTACACAGCTTATAAATAGAATTGTGAATGTTAGCAAACAAAAAATAGTCATACTTACAAGAATAAATAAACAGCATAATGGCAGTAAAGATAAGTTGTAGTAATTTTAGTTATGTATATGTATATGTGTTAGTATATGTTAGGTATGTGCTGATACTACTGCTTTGTGAAAATTCTGACTGCTGAGGGGTGCGAAACACCATTAATTTAGAAGAAAAAGCAGAATAATACAATTAATTGAAAATGACTGACTAGAGGTCAAAAATTAGTGGTGGAAACTTTGGAGGATTTTGAAAATAGGCGAAACACCTTGAAGATGAGCTAAACAAAAAGGAGGAGTCAATTTGGATTTATAAAACAGAGCTTTCAGATTTGAAGTTAATGTCTGCTATCCATGGATCAGCCTCAGTTTACATGTATGTTTGCTTATTATAGCTACAGTAAACCTATTATTGCTTTGATTTCTGTGTCAGTGTGTTTCATTGATCTGAAGATTATTCTGTAACTCTGTATCTTTAGTTGTGCCTTCTTCCTTTTAGTTTGATATCGTTATTTAGAAATAGCACACAAGAACAGTTAAGAAGCTAATGAAAATCACAGATATGCTGCTACTATTACTAGTACTATTTCTACTAGTACTGTAGCCTATGGATCAAAAGGAAAACCCACAAATCAAGCCCACAAAAAAACCCAGCAAATTGACACGAACACACACACACACACACACACACACACGCGCGCGCGCGCCCGCGCGTAAAATAAGTTACTGTACCAAACCCACTTGTATGGGAAAGTGAAAATGAATGAATGAATGTGAATAAATTAATTGTCTTTTTTATTATTATTATTATTATTATTATTATTATTATTTTTTTAATTTTTTTTAATTTTTTACAAATCATCACATTTTCTGTCGATATCCAAAAATCGTGAGACGATTTTTTTTTTGTGTCTGTGTGTGTGTGTGTGTGTGTGTGAGAGAGAGATTATAATTTTGTGAACATATCTATTCATTGGTTTATGTTTCGTCATTATTTACATCGAGAAAAAAAAACCCTCCCGGAACTTCCGCTAGGTCTAAACGGAAGTAGGTACGTGGCTGCTTCAGCTGACAGTCTACATGATGGCGACAGAGGTTCAGAGCGGCGACCTCGACAGTGCTACTTCTTCCAGCCGGCTCGAAGTTTCCATCGACGGCCTCACCCTCAGTCCGGACCCGGAGGGTGAGCAGAGCCAGGCCGATGAGCCGGACCCCGGGCCCGAGGAACCCGGGACCGATTCGCCGGGTGCCAACGAAGGCGAAGGCGAAGGCGAAGATGGAGAGTCTGCCAAATCTGCCATAGAGAGGAAATGGGGCTTTTCCCTGCAGGAGCTGTACGGAATGGCCCTTAAATTTTTCAAAGGTATTTTAACGTTTGTTGTAATCTTATATTTTTTAAGGCAGGATAACAAACCAACCCTTGAACATTGAGACGTCTTTGGTTTAGGTTAGCCTCTTGCTAACGTTAGCTGCTAGCTGTCAGCCGCTGTCAGCCGCAACATTATATTAGCTACACGGCTAGCTCACGAGTAGCCAGCACAACGCTAACAAGCTTTTAAAGGGTAAAGCAAGTATGTGAGCCACTGGTGAGAGCACACTTCCGCCCGGCTTGCCTCATCTGTGTTGTGTGCACCCTGCTTTGGGTGTGAGAAGAGTACCTTGACATGTCATGAGTGTGGAAGTCATGCGCCTGCTCCACTCCACTCATGTAAAAGCCGCTACCCACCCCGATAATGCTCATAATGATTTGTTTGGATGGAAAACACGCCCTGCCCCTGCCCAGCATCTGCAGCGGCTTAAGGGAGGCTGCATGTCGGTTGGTATTTCGGATTTTCTTTCTTCCGAACTAACTCATTAGCTGCTGACAGGGTTCCTGCTGTGCGGGGGGTAGTTCAAGTTGCCTCTGAGGTTAAAAGCGGTTCATAATCTCAGCTCCATGACTTTAAAACATTGTTTCTAAAAGCCACGTTTTAGCGCTCACCTGGCTTTAGTCTCTGTGATTATTTGCCTGTTTTCACCTCAGTTGCCTCTTATCTGTACCACCCACATGCTGCTACTACTACTACTACTACTACTACTACATGGAGTCTATGATAGAAGAAGGTTGATCAGTATGCTTTATATGCAGGCCTTACCCACATTTAGCTTAGTTAAATTTAGTTAGTAGATTTAGTTAATTGCATTATGTTTACAACAGCTTGAAAAACTCTCTTTTGTAAAGGGTAATAAAAAAGGAGGAAACCCCTAGCTATTACATGTCCTGATTTATGTGTAAAGCTTTACTTGAGTATCTGAATAATCCACCTGACTTGCTATTTCTTTTCATGTCAGTCATTCATTCATTCATTCACTGAATAATGAACCAATCTGCGATGTTGGAGACGATTTAGCTGTCTGGAACCAGCAGGCCAAATGTTAGCAGTCATGAACCTTACAATAAATCTATTAAAATGTCAATGGTTGTGTCATCCGTCACTTCCTCAACACATGTAAGCCATTTTAAACACTGGGAGTTTGTACTGTTTGTATTGGAGCAGAGCAATTGTGAAGACTGTGCAAACAGGTTTGGGCCTGGTTGCCACACTTTCTGATAGTAATCTGTGCTTTGCATTTATAGTCAGTTAGGGTTACGCCTAATTGTTTGCTTGTACATAAATTGCTTCTTGACTCACCTCACTTTTAAAGTTTCAGTGTGGCCGAATTGATCTCTCCATGAGGTTGTTATTGGATTATATAGTGTCTGTTGTGTTTGGAAAGGACAAAGGGCACAGTTGTAAATCTTGGAACAAGTGATACACTACATGCTACTACTATTTTAGTTACCACAATGTACATATAAAAACACAGGTTTAGTGTAATAATAGCCGTTCACTGCAGGATATAAAAACAAATAAATGCAAACTATGCTGTTCTCAGATAAAGATGGCAAGGCCTTCCACCCGACCTATGAGGAGAAACTTCGGCTGGTGGCTCTGCACAAACAGGTGTTACTTGGCCCCTATAATCCAGATGCTTCACCGGAGGTTGGCTTCTTTGATGTCCTAGGCAACGACCGCAGGTAACCTCAGCAAAACATCTGTGTGTGTGTGTGCTTGCCTGTTCATGTGACCTTTGAACTCTGGTAGACTTGCGTGCAATTTTTCATTCAGGGAACTTTAAATGAAATGTTGATACAGTCCAAGTAACAGGTCTATAAACACATTTATTCATATTTACAATTAAATCAGAAAAAAGGCTTCTGACTGTAAAAGTGAGTTTGTTTTGTTCAGAGAAAAAGTGTTTGCTACAAATGCTGTTTTGTAAATATCTGTTTTGTGATTGTAAAGCAATACCACACCATGTTAAAAAAAAGTCCTCCGTTCTCGCGTTTCTGTGCACAGGAAAGAGTGGGCCTCCCTGGGTAACATGGAGAAGGAGGAGGCCATGGTGGATTTTGTCAAGCTGCTTAACAAGTGCTGTAACCTCTTTGCTCCCTACGTCACCTCACACAAGATTGAGCGGGAAGAACAGGAGAGGAAAAGGTAAGACCCTCACTTCTGTTCCCCTGAGGGAGATCCCTCAGCTACAGTGTATAAATACAGACTTGGCCTGTGTTTGTACAAATATGCAGTCAGCAAAGCTGTGAAGCAGCACTTAGTTTGGGCAGACCTTGTGAGAGTCCCTTGTCTGTTCTTTCAAGCTGCAGAATTATCTGTCATAATTTTCTCACAAAAAAACATATCACATTTCATATTTTATTGACAGATGGTGCATGATTACTTCTAGTTTCCGTCATTTATATTCTTCCTTTGTCGCTTTGCACTAACCCAGGAAAGAAGAAGAGGAACGTCAGCGGCTGGAGGAGGAGGAGCGGGAGCGACAAAGGCAGGAGGAGGAGAGACGGAGGCTTGAGGAAGAGGAAAGGCTGAGGAGGGAGGAAGAGGAAAGGAGACAGGCAGAGGAGGAGAGGCTACGGATTGAACAGCAGAAGTATGTGTGTGTGTGTGTGTGTGCGCGTGTGTGTTTGTTTGCATAATGTGCTTGGGCTAGCAATTACATCAATTTGACTCGTACATGATCATCACATTCTCCTGACTTTGACATCTACAGAGGTGTTGTCTTTTCAGCTCTGTAGCTGCAACAGAGTCTTTGTCAAGCAGAGTCAGTCCCTGGCTGACATCTCCCTACTCACTGTATCTCTTCTCTTTCCACTGTCCAACGTTGTCTCCTCTCTCTCCTCTCTATTTCCATCTTCACTAACTCTGCCTTGCTGTTCCATTTCTCAGACAACAGATAATGGCGGCTTTGAATGCCCAGACAGCGGTGCAGTTCCAACAGTATGCTGCCCAGCAATATCCGAACAGCCCTGAGCAACAGCTGGGCCTCATCCGTCAGCTGCAGGAGCAACACTACCAGCAGTACATGCAGCAGCTCTACCAGGTCCAGCTGGCCCAGCAACAGGTAGGAAATATTCAGTGATTGATGGATAGACTTTCATGCATGATGTGTGTGTATTTGTATTGTTTTTGAAAATAAATCCCAAATAAAGTTTTAAGTAGTAAAAAAGCCTTTAGCATGCCAAAAAGCGTATCAGCAAAATGGTTATTTCAAGCACTGTTCATGTATACAAAAGTTTTTCCTTAGATAATCGAGGTGAATTGTCAAGAGTTCAGTATTGTGCAAACTTATCATGACTATAGTTTTATGCCATGATGATGCAACTTTACAGATATCTATGGTAGTAGGAGCTTATTCTCCATACAACCACACAGTACAAACAGAACATTTGTGGGTTATGTATTTAGTTTGGGTCATGATGTTGTGACACAGAATCATCTTCCTCTTGTTCCAGGCGGCCCTACAGAAGCAGCAGCAGCAGCAGCAGACTGACTCGATGATGCAGGCCACCCTGGAAGCCAATAACTTAAACAGTGGTGAACCCGTCCCCGCCTCTGCAGTGGGACCATTATGTGCTGCTCCACCACCTGCTGGCGAGGAAGCCCCTACAGTCAATGGAGGTCAGTCAGACTCGTACTCGGAGAGCATGGACCGGGAGCCTGAGCCGGAGCCGGCAGAGGAGGTCTCAGAGAACGGGCCTCTATTAGGTTTGTGTTTTGTTTTTCTTTTTTGAATGTTTGTTTCATATAAAAAACAAAAACAGATTGTAAACACACTGTTAACAGAGTGATCGTTGACCTCACCAGAAATAATCTACACAAGACATTGTTGTGCAGGTAATGGCTGCAGGGCAGAGAACGAAAGCTCTCCGTAATACTAACAAAGCTTTATAACAAACCTGAAACCTGATTCGTATCTGCTGCGTCCTTGTTAATGTGACCTGTATGGTAGGGAGGAAGAGCGCTGGAACAAGTGACACATGATAGCCTTCTGGTTTAGGTATCATCCAACCACACCTTTTGCTCACAGAAGTTTCAGCAGTGGCACCAGAAGTGAACGAGACCGTGGTTTGATTCCAAAACATACAACTTTAGCTGAAATAACCCACTGTGGCTGGCTGCTCACTCTCAAAATAATGTTTAGAGGAAAGATTGACAGCTGCGAATGCAAAAAAAACAACTCTTAGCCATGGGTCGCAATCCATGTGCATAGTCTCTGTGTTTCTGTCACACACACACACACACACACACACACACACACACACACACACACACACACACACACACACACACACACACACACACACACACACACACACACAGCATAAACAGACTACAGACATGGGTTAGTAGTTGAGCTATTCTGGCATTCAGTGTGAGTATGCTGGGAGGAAATCAACTATTAGGAAATAAATAATAAATATCTGTTGTAGCACCTTGAAAAAGTCTCTTGTCCCCTGACAACAGCGGACTCTCCACCGGTCATAGCTGCTCCTTCCATGTGGACGCGGCCACAGATCAAGGACTTCAAGGAGAAAATCCGGCAGGATGCTGACAGCGTGATCACGGTGGGGCGTGGCGAGGTGGTGACGGTGCGCGTACCCACCCACGAGGAAGGCGCCTACCTGTTCTGGGAGTTTGCCACGGACTATTATGACATCGGCTTTGGGGTCTTCTTCGAATGGACGGATGCAGCCTCCGCTTCGGTCAGCGTGCATGTGTCAGAGTCCAGTGACGAGGACGAGGAGGATGAAGGTGAGGTGTATGTGTGAGCAGGTCTGGAGTGATTCTGCTTGATATAGGTTCAGTTGTGGCAGAAAACGCCAGATTTAAATGTAGGGGGGAAAAAAGTCTCCTGGTTAAAAACATCTTGAAGAGTCAATTTTACTTACTGTAATTTTGTGTGTGGATGTTGGCCTGTCCTATAAGATTGTAGGCTCAGGCTCATTTGCTATGGATGCTACTTATTATAACCACCACATATTCTGCTAATAATGACATGTTCAAGTCACGGTGGTTATTTCCACTTCCACCATTTCGACAGAAGAAGTGTGTTGCTTTGAACAAGAATGCTTTATTCTTATTTAATGTTCAGAACTTGCCGGCATCATAGTTAAACATCCACAGGCTCCTCCTGGAGCAGAAGAGGTCCTGCTTGTGTTTAATTGGAAACCAGAGCAATTGTGTGAATAATGTCCATATTGTGCAGTGGGATCGGCATGGATTTGTTGGTTTATTTAATTGTCCACATTAGCCTTGATCAGATATACCAGCCCTTCTTAACTACACAAAATGTATACTGGTGTAGCAGTTGTGTTTGTGTGTGTACGTGCAGAAGGATGTGGCACATTCAGTTATAATCCTCATGTATCCGTTTGGTAATATGCACGTTTTGCAACCCACAAGTATGAGATTCGGATATCTGATGGGGTTTAGGATGTTGTGAGCCACATCCATTGTTAGACATATTAAGGATAATAATAGCAACCGTGTCAAAAGGAGCCTTCTTTGTGCAACTGACAAATTTAAATCTGTCCTGCTTTCCTTCATGACCTTATGTTTTTGTGCTCACAGGTGATCCTCCTAATGAGGAGGAGAAAGCAAAGAAGGAGGCAGGGAAGCCCCAGGTGGATGAGATTGTGCCGGTGTACCGGCGGGACTGTCACGAGGAGGTGTATGCTGGCAGCCACCAATACCCCGGTCGTGGAGTGTACCTGCTCAAGTTTGACAACTCCTATTCACTTTGGCGCTCCAAGAGTGTTTACTACAGAGTCTACTACACCAGATAAGCCTGAATACAGACACAGGGGGAGCCAAGGAGTGTGTGTGTGTTCGTATATATATATATATATGTGTGTGTGTGTGTGTGTGTGTGTGTGTGTGTGTGTGTGTGTGTATGTGTGTTGGAGATTGGTGCGATGACGGCCTGTTTGTGTGCGTGTGTGAAGGAGAAAGTGATACCAGATTTATTCTGGACAGAGCCACCAGAGGGCGACAAAGAGACACATCTTAAGCCCTGGTTTGGAAATTGGACTAATATGTATGTACTGTATGTGTATGCGTGTCCCAAGATGCACCCATGCTAAATCCTGTCATCGAGCTCTTGGAAGAGGAGTGTGTATCCATGTTGTATATTCACCACCTGTCCTTGCTGCGCTCACATAGACCATGCTGTAGGACTTTGCTGTCATATTGTATTTTACCACTTTTCACCCTGGGCTCCTCTCCTGTCATCGCCCCAGCCCAACACTGTCCAGCGTGGCCTTGTGGCTGCTTCTGCCCTGAATGACGCTTTCTTAACCATGAACGGAAACCCGGGCGAGTCCAGCGCTCTGAGCCAGCGTTTCCTGTTCGGTGGTACTGGTGGTTGTTAATCCCACGAGAACACAGACAATGTTGAAAATCAAATTACATTGCTAATGTACTTCATAACACTATGCCTTTGTTCCACAGAGAGCGTCTGGTCTTTGCCAAGTCTCACACACATTAAAAACACCAGTGTACACAATCTTAATCATCCTTTTTGTTGTAAAACTAGTCCGTTATCCTCTTCTCTTGCCAACAGGCATTTAAGAATACTGTCTGATTGTGCACCAGAAATATGTCTCAGATTTTTAAATGGGGTTTACTGGCAGAATTTATGAAGGAAGAAGTGATTCCGTTGTTTAGTGAACTCCAAATGAAGTTTGGGTGTTAAGAGAGTGGGTACAAAATAACATGCACATAGAAAAGTATGGTTGTCAAACATCTCAGTGTGTGATACAGAATAAGAAGTTTAAAAATAAATGACTTAATAAATATTTGCTTTTCCTTTCTCCTAGAAATTCCTTTTGTACCTATGGGATGTTATTTAATTTTGTCTCACTTCTTTACAGTTTGTATGGTTACTCCACATGACAGATTACGTTACATCGTTAGCTGTCCAGATCTTTTGCTCGTCACTTCTTTATCAAAGAAACTGAGCTAGTATTACGGGAACGGGATGTTATGTTAATACAACTTGGGAGGGTTTTTGGGGTTGTTCTGTGTGTTTGGAGATGCTGTACCCAGCTCTGACACACAAGAAACTCAAAGTTCGGAACCACCAATGTTTTGGCGGTCATGACACGCTGTTACATCTCTTCAGCGCTCACAAATCAAAAATCCATAACCCTGAAACACAGTGTTGCTGTTCAGTTGATTTGTTCCTGGTATGAATTAATTCAAATTGTCATCTCAAATATGGTATTGTGAATAAACTGAGATGATCTAGACTTAATATTGTGTCTTGGATGATGTGCTTGCTTACTAACTCAGTTCTGTCATCTAAATTTTTAAAACAAATTTCATCACCACAATTAAGTTTGCTCAGCTTCATGATGCATTTCCATCATTTGAGTACTTACCACCCATGTGCATTATCAGCAG
Organism: Scomber scombrus; assembly: GCF_963691925.1. Lineage (NCBI taxonomy): Eukaryota > Metazoa > Chordata > Actinopteri > Scombriformes > Scombridae > Scomber > Scomber scombrus. The sequence goes on from NC_084986.1 coordinate 15,500,046, forward strand.
TGCTGTATGAACTGTGTTCCGTCTAATGGTGGTTGCTGAATGGGGAATGTGTTCGGTGGGTGTCAGATATTTTTGGTTTCACTTGTATGTTTTTATGTGTGTAACCAAACCTGAAAGACACAGAGGCGAGTAACTTGCAAGTTGAGCAAAGTCCTTTCTCTGTGTCGATTTGTCAAATTATTTAATAAAGAGGTCGCTCCTGCCTCCGGTCAGTGATTCGTGTAACAAAATCTCACTACCTATGGCTTACCCAAGCTGTACAAGTACATGAAAGTTCCCGTATCTTTTGACTTGTGATGTTTTCTTTTTCTTGAGTTTGTTGTTACTCACCAAACAGTTTGAGTTGACTTGTTCAAGCCTTGTATGTAAATAATTCTATAAATGACTTTATGTATGGGTTTTTAGATGTGGAAGAAGGCTATGGTTTTGAGAATCAATGCACTGTAAAGTATGGTGAATGACATATATGTATACATTTTACCCTGAATGAAAGTCCAAAAACTTGTAGGAGATATGAAACTGAAACTGTAAGAGTCTGACAGAAACAGAAATGCTCATCTTTTTGTATTGTTTTCACTTGTTTGGATCTCTTATGAGTCAGAAGATGATCTTTTGGGCATATATTTAATCTTGATTAAACTTATGTTCATCTCTAGGACTGTACAGTTTGCTTTGTTTGATTATTTTTATTTCTCCTCATCTATATCTTTAATGTTTGTGTCTTTAGGACCTTTTTCATGACAGACATTTTGAGATGTCATAGCAGAAAAAGCACAGGTGGATCTAATGAAACTAACAATTCCACTTAAGTGTCCAAAAAAAGTCTTAAAGGATAGGTTCACAGTATTTCAAGTGTGCCTTAAGGTAACAGAAAGGCTTCCCCCTTTGTTCATACTGGCCAGTAAAAGACCCCTTTCAAGTGTAAATGAATTTAAAAGTTTATCTGAAGCGTATGTGAGGTCTTAATAGTCTGAATTAGTCACATCAAGTGGATATCTGCCAATATTTACCGTCTTTTTAACATAATATTCCCCCTTGGTGTTTCCCGGCTGAGCTGCGGTGAAAGCATAGCGACAAAAAGAGACATTACAAACACTAGCAATGAAAGATATCTACTTGACTTGACTCATCTGGACAGCTGAAACCAGTAGCATTTTCTAACATCTTGGGACCATGTTGGAAATAACAATTTTTACTTTTACATGTAATACCTTGGATTATTTTGCCTCTGTGTCTGATAACCCATGAATAAAATCAATCACTTACATTGCAAATGCATAATGAAGAGATCTCCTGATGGTTAGTATAAACAGGAGGAATGATAAAGTCAAGAAAAACTGGATACAAGTGTTCATTTGATCACATGACTTATTTTTCTTTATTCCTTGTTATTGATTACACCTGTGTTTTTTTCTGCAGTGACATTGTCAAACATCAGGCTCTTTGCCTGGTCTTTACACAGCAACAGAAACTTCAGAAGATTACATTTAAACAGAAAAGAGGGAATATCTGGAATGTAAGGACACAAAATGACCTTGGAACAACTGAACAGTGTGGACTTCCTTTTTTCCACTAGTGGTGAGTGTGTCATCCTCATGTTGCCTTCCTGTCAAACACATTTTGTGCTGAGGGAAGGAAACCTGCGGATGTTACTCAAGTGTAACAGGATAATCCACCTTGCCAGCTATGTTTTCCATAAAGCACTTGAGATGTTGTTCAGAGGAAGGGACGGTTGGACATGACTTTTACGCCCCGGTATTGAGTAACTTGTTAAATTGTTACCACAGCGAACATATCAGGAGAGGAATTTGAAGATTTCCAGTTAGCTGAGTAATGAGAAACATGACAGCTGAAACACTTCCCTGAATTTAATATCTTACAGGCAGCTTTTTAGGCTGCTGTGCTACCTTAACGACACCAGGGGGCACATAAAAATCTAAAGAGACACATGTGCCAACTTGTCATCCAGATATTTGAAAGACTCCACTGCAGTTGTGGCTTGAATATTTTGAAACTAAGCTGGGCAAATGGTATGTAATTGATGATGAGAGTTTGCCTTGTGGAATTTAAAGAGCAATGGTGGGAATGCCAGGCGGTGGACTGGACACAGGCCCTGGACAAACATGCCTTGTACACACAAAGAGGAGAATTAAATCACACGTGTTCAGAGAGGGTTATTTTAAAAGGTATAGGCAAACAACTCAAATACCCTAGTGGTGTTTTCTCATTGTAGTTGGTGGCTATGGGTTACTACCCTCTTTGTTTAATACATTTTGTTGTCTAAAATTATGTGCTTACATCTTTTGTGACTCAGAGAAAAAAACTGAAATTTCCCAAGAAATTAACGAGACACCAAATATAATAAACAGGCTTGTAACACTTCAACCAACTAGCTGGCAAGGTTAAAAGAATTGAAGAAAGTGGTTCTTTTTATGGTTTATCGCTAATGTGATTTATCATTGTATTTGATGTGGCAATACCTTTTAATAAAATACCAATTAAATGAGCCCTAATCTATTATCTTAATTTGTACACAATTTTGACAAGGTTCCCAATAATTCTTTTATAATTGCTTTAATCACCTTTTAAATATGGTTTGTCTATTCTTTGCTTTTATTTCTTACAATTTCTCTCTCATCATCTCATCAAATTGTTTTTTATTTTATCTCTTTTAAAATGTAATTATTTTACGATTTGTGTATTTTTCTGCCTTGTGAAGCACTTTGTAACTTGGCTCCATAAATTAAGTTTATTATTATTATTATTATTATTATTATTATTATTATTATTATTGTTGTTGTTGTTTATCCATTTAAAATGTAATTAAGAAAACTTATCCCAAGATGACATAATTTTTTCTTGGATTTGTACAAATCTTTTTACGACTTATTGTGTCTTGAATAAACATAAAATGAACAAAATAGTGAGTGTTTTTTAGTCTCATTTTGCTGGTTGTCTTCAGTCCTGTTCCAGACTGGGAGTACTCCGGTCCTGGTTTCCCTTCCTCCCCCTCCACTGTCTGCAGAGAGCCAGGTAAACTCTCCTCTGTGCTTTTGGCTCCGGCTCCAGTCTCCACAGGTGGTTGTAGTATTTTCCTGGTTTTTATTTGTACTTTCCCCCCTACTTTTCCTTGTGTTTTTTTCTCCTCTCCCCAGCCTGCACTCTGTCTGGTTGAATTTGAATAGACTTTGGGATGCAACGTCTCCAGTGTACAGCAGCACAAAGTCCCCACGCTTTGAAACACAAAAAATATGGCGGGATTGAAGGATTGTGCTGCCTCGCTAGTGACACGGACTACACGGAGGCGATGCGTCTTTGCGGGTTTGTTTTAAAGCTGTGAGGTTTATGCGTGAACACTTTTCGGGTCCCGCTGGAGTTATTGGTATGAAATAAACATGCCCTTTCATCAGAGGAGCATCGAACCGCGGCGTGTTAGCAGGTTATCGGCGAGGGATGGGGACGAGACCGGGAGACGCAAACTGCGGAGACCCGTTTTATTCTCGTCTGTGGATGAGGTCAGCTGTCACACGCTCACCAGCATAATCTACCAACTTTCCGACCTTTCTCGACATGCCAGCGACATCTTCCTGGGCATCGAGGTGCAGGCAGGGATGGTGTTCAGGAGATCCTGCAGGATTCAGGGGCGGCTACACATTCTGCAAGGAGAAGTCCACAAGTTAGACCCCAAGAAAGTCCAAATCCGTAAGTTTGCATTGCTACTCACTTGTTGATTGTCTGAGGGTGATTCAGAAATGTCAGTAACATTACAGCCTGTTTGGGTCTCTTATGAATCCTTCTTTATACCCCCTTGCTATAGTGGTATTACAGAAGAACAGCAAAAGTCACCACACAGACACATTTGACCAACTTGCATGTATAGGCTTAATAAATGTACATACACAGTACGTATACCTCAATTTCTCTCCACAGACTGATATAAACTGAGTTAAATTAGTTTTCATTTAAAAAAATAAACCATGTGATAGTTGTGTTTCACTGAAAGATCTTTGCCAATGTGTCATAATAACATTGTTTTGGATGGAGATATGCTGGTCAGGTCCAAGGTGAGAGAAATGACAAAGCCATGGAGGAGTTTGTCTGTCTTTGATTCAGACTGGTGTTAATCTGGACGTTGAGTCCTGTCACAAATGATGGATTTCCTCTCAACGTACTGACCATCTGTGTTGAAGGCTTCAAAGAGGGACACTGAGATCACAGAGGGCCTCATAAGCCTTTTCTCCATTACTTCTTGCTGTTTTATGCATGTAAACAAAGTCGGTCAACACAGTGATAAATGGAAAATCAATTTCCTTTACTGATTTTTGCTGTCTTGTGATTTGTTTTGCTACCCCTGTAAAACTACCTCCTGTAGTCTGACACACCGTAGTTATATATTAGCTCAGACTTTGACTCGTACTAGTGACTGTGCCTGTGGCTACCTAAGAATTGAGAGATAAGCTTGTCATGTTTTGTGTGCTCTGATGCAAACCTGTAGTAGAACCTGCATGCCCCAACTGGACTAACAGGGCGACTTTATACCACTGCTTCCTATTTAACAGGTTGTTATGTGGTTATGCTTCTAAACATTGTGGTTAATGGATAATTTTCCCATTGATTCTCTGCATGGCGCCTGTGTCTGTCTTATTTGCCTCTGAAATATGTTGCAAAGTAGGATTAATAAGACCAGCCCAAATTTCGCTTTAACATTGGTGAAAGAGGAGGATTAAAGTTCTGACTCATTGCCTTTTGTTCTGTTTTCGCTGCCCTCCTTCCTATCTGTTCACATGGTCTTGGGTCAGACTGTGACTCAGGCATTCACAGATTTCAACGTAGTTGCAGGGAAATGATAAGCAGAGCAGACAGTTCCCAGACACAAGCAAATGTGATGTATGATGAGCAACTACACGGCAGCTACCAGACCCCAGCGTTTACCGCATGGTATGATTTACCTGCTGCTATTATTTGTACCTGTTGAGGGTTTGATACAGTCCTGGGCGGGGTTGGGAGTTACCCTTTTTTTTTAAAGGTCTGCACCATTTAAGTCAGGCACTCAGTCATTCAGTGGAAAACGTTAGCTGAAGAAGACAAGGTGTGAGAGAGCGGACTGGAATGCAGTGTGTTATGTGGTGATTTGTAGTTGTCAGCTCCCACATAGCCCCAAAGCCAACCCCGGGTGTACAGAAGCTCTGACTGAAGAGTCATTACAACACAGATATTTTCTGTACTGTATAACTCTTTCTATGCAAACAAACACCAGACTTTTTAAATTCACTTCCTAGCTTACTCCAGGAAGAGAGTACTGGATTTGAATGTGTTGTAATACAGAGCAGCTGGTGATGTTTTGAATGAGTATTTGAATGAAAGTTCCCAGAGACAAAGCATCCATAGACAGGGCTATTTTTCCATAGTAAGAGCTGGGTATTGGTATTTGATACCTTTTTAAAGTATTGACCTCATTGCCGGTACCAAGTAGTATTGAAACTTCTCCAGTCAAGCAATACCTAAATTAAATCCTTTTTGTACCCAGATATATAAAAGTGTGACTATTTGTAGCCAATCACTGCAAGTGTTTGATTTAATGTGACGTATGATCGGCACACCAGGTATAACCCTTACAGCATGGGTATTGAATGAAGACGAAAAAAAAGTGTGCTCTATTCTACTGGTATTGGTACTAGCATCATTATTTTTTAAATGGTAGGCAGCCCTAGTTATAGTATATTGTAGTCTAAATCTTGTGACCCACTGGTTAACACAGTAGTAATCAACACACTTCACTCCTCCTTCTTGTATGTATAAAGATAATTTTAACCTCAAGTCCTTAATGAGGTCACATGACATATTTCCTTGTGGATATATGTGGGTAGTCAGGCAACAGAACGTACCACATCACTTTATCACTTTATAGTTTGCATGTTAAAGTACAATTATTACTGGTCACCCTGTTGTTATCCACTACTGTGGGTCAGGATTCCTACTCTAACCTTAGGGTTAGGCTTGGAGATGGATCAGGTTACTGGTTAGGGGCAACAAGAGGGGCCCCTGTATACTGGGAGACTGACATTGAGAGAAGGACATAGTATGTGTGTGAGTGTGTGTCTGGTCTTGCTGTTTGTCTGCCTATGCAGTCAAAGTAATCATCAGAGGATGGTTTGAACAGGGGCATGATAGGCAAATGGGATTTCCTCTGTACTTTGACCGTCTCCTGCCACTGTTAATCCGTGTGTGCTGAAGTACTGGTCACCAGTTCAGAGGGCAGAGTTCATTGTGAAGAGCCTCCGAGGGGAACACCTGACACTCAAGAGTCAAGAGTTTAAATAAAGTCTTGTTTGGTTATCTTAGGTTTCTGCTGCAGGCCAACGTGGGTCAACTCAGCTATTAGATTGCTATTACTACATCCTGCTGCATTAATGACATTTAGGACTATGGAAGGATAATTTAACTAACACAGTGAGTGACTGGAAATAAAAACAAGAACACACTGTGCTGTCTTGGGACTTTGCATCCATGGTGACAACATCATATTTTTCTTAATATGAGAAGAGGATTGTGGGAGTGGCTCATTTGCAGCTCGAATGGATATCGAATTTATAGTTACATTTTTCAAATAAAACAAATCTCACTGTATAAAAACAAACATGACTTGAAAAAGACATTTTCAATAACTGAAAATTAATTTGTTTTCAGTAGAACTGGTGAGCAACAGTGACATCATTCTCTCAGAGTCTAAATAAATGAGGAACCTTTACTGACATGACACAACTTTGGAGTCTGTCTGTATCACTGGGTAGAATAGGGAGTATTGCTATTTTAATATTGAAAGTAGGTCGAACTGTAGTGAAGGTTAATTGAAGTTAGGAGAGACTTAGGGACTCCCTGTCAGATGTCTTGATGCCCACTAGCTGACTGCTGCTGTGGGGCTTTAAAATAGAAACAGACACGCACACACACACACACTCGCTAAGCAAAAAAACCCCGTCTGGAGTGGACAAGTTTCCAACTGACCTGCTAATATCTATAGTCCATCTTTCACACACACACACACACACACACACACACACACACACACACACACACACACACACACACACACACACACACACACACACACACACACACACACACACACACACACACACACACACACGCACACACTCTAAGGGTGGGGCAAAACCTCTGAACAGACTGGTGACAACAGTTGTAGGTGGCAACGAAGAAGAAATGCAAGCAAAAAAACAGCTGGTGTCAGACTCTCCGTGTCTGAGCTGAGAGTCTGCTGCAGCTTTGATAGTCACTAGAAGCACATTCATGGTCTTTTGTATAAGTTTTTGTATGGTACCTGTGTTGTTGCTGAGCCAGTGGCTCTACTATGGGAGGCTCTCTGGTGTGTGTGTGTGTCTGTGGGGGAGTGTCAGTACGGGCCATAGCTTTGTATTTACCATTGTAATGTTAAGCCTACTGTCGTCACTCATCAGCACTGAATATCTTGTAAAGCTCTGAATAAAGCAGTTAGTTATTGGTGGGTTGTGTGTTGTGTTGACTTTTAGAGAAAAGGAACAAATCTTTAGGTTATGCGATGTGACCTCTTTGTTTTCTCTTATCAGACTTGCTAACTCTACCAACAGCTCCGTGAGAAGTACAAACTGAGGCTGATATTTACCCTTGGCAGCATTTCTTTTCTGTGAAACTAATGTACCGTTAATAAACATTGTAGACTATCTGACTTTTTCTGTTCTTTGAAATATTTTTTTCTATATTGTGTACCTCTTAATCGCCTTTGTTGTGATGTAACATTAATGTGGGAAGGATTTTGTAATAGTATTGTATCATGATTGCATCTGTGATTCCCAGCCCTAACATGCGCATACACACACACTCATATGCGAAAACTGGCAGTGCATTCTTCCCTCTATCCCTTAGTTATTTATAGACGTATGTCTTTGCCCAATGATCTGTAGCATGCTATCACGTTTGGTGTGTGTTGCTATGTTGAAGTGCTTCTCAAGGACCTGTATGTGTGTGTGTGTGTGTATGGATGGGCTTGTCGATTGATAAGACATTTTTCTCAGGCCGGCACTATACTGGGCATGAGTGTTTGTACAAAAACAGAGCTACTCACTAGTGTCCATAACTGCCTGTCACATGACTAAGAAAAATAACGCACCGTCATTCCTGGATAAACTAATAGCTGTTTATGGATTTTTAAAATCAAACTTCTTTTGCTGTTTGCCACCCAAACACACACTCGCGTACACATAACACACCCCTGTTTGCCCCACCTCAATCCCCCTCAGTCATTATTCACTCAGTCCTGCATTGGTGCCCTCCATTCATCGATAGAGTGCGGTCATTACGCAGCCAGAATCCACAAGTCAGTTCCCACATGGCTCGTTCAAGGGAACGGAGCCTGGCCTGCTTCGAGAGGTTGACCTGGTCCCTAGGGAAGAAAAGAAGGGGGTCAGAAAAATAGGGGAAAAGAGTGGGAAAGGCCTGTAGCATTCAAAGAGGGAAGGAATATGGCTATTGACCAGCATCTGACTTGGACTGTGTGTATGTATGTGTACGTGCATACATGCAGCCGGCCTCTCTCACGCCTCTGTGCAGACCTCACAGGATGTAGACGCAGCCCTGGACAGGACACAGAGCAATTTTAGGGAGCAAAAATCCATGGTAGAAAGGAGAGATGACTGATGAATGCAAGTGTTGTTCGTCAGGCACAATATGTGTTTGAGGAAATGACCAGTTATCAGCAGCACAATCTCAACATAATAAAACTCTTGTGTTCTTGTGTGTGTACAGTATGTGCATTTCCTTCAGCAGTCAGTCAGTGTTTCCATAAGGTACGTGTTGATCATCACATGTAATGTTCTGACTCCAGCTGCTTGTACTCAGCTCTGTTCTGCAGTTCCTCCGCTTAATAAAACTAAATCTTTTTGAGTCTGATTTGCTCTTGATGGTATGAGACAGTAAAGTTAATAAGAAAAAGGCTCAATTTAGAGTTGTGTGTGTGTGTGTGTGTTTGTGTGTGTGTGTGTGTGTAAGTGTGTGTGTAAGCCCTAGTTTAAGCGATGGTGTTAATCCTGTGCAGACTGCTAGGAAATCAGTGCATACCAGATCACTCTATGGAATACTAGAGATGCTCCGATACCGATACTGATATTGGATATTGGTCCGATACTGACTCAAATAGCTGGATCAGGCACAGTTCAGTAAATTTCAATCTATGTATTAATGTGTTACATTTTGATTTACAAAGTTAGTAAAGTCATGTTTAAGTCAAACCTGATTTTGCTTTACACATAGAAGAATGATCCCAGTCTCTTCCACACAGTGGGGCGTGCAGCTTATTCGTCAAACACTGTATCTGATCGGTACTCTGTATCAGTCGATACCCAAAGCCCAGCCCAGGTTTCAGTATAGGTATTGTGACTTAAAAAGTGGGATCGGTGCCTCCCTATGGTGTAAGTGTATTATATCACTTATTTCATTCTAGAATTAGATGATGGTCCTCAGCTGTGTTTCCACATTTCATGGTAGGTTTATGGCTGCATTTCATGGCTGTTTTGCACATAGTAATGTGACGGAACCATAGACTGTAAGAAATAATGGCTGTAGCCGCTGTCACCCATTGATTTGTGGACTTTTGTTTTAAAGCGACAGGTTTGTATATTGATCATCACCATCTTGGATTTCTGGAGCCAGAAGTGACCATATTTGGACGAGAGGGTGGCACTGACCCTGATGCTAGCTGCTAGCTACCAGCTTGGTTATCAGTCTATGGTTAACTGTGCTAATGCTAATTTTCGCTAGTGATAAACAAACTTAGAACCATTAAAACAAAATGTACTTACTGGAAAAAGTACATTCAACTCCTTAAAGGGTCTTTTAGTGCAACGCTGACTTTTTTCAGGCAACCAAATTGTTACAATTAACAATCTGAAAACACACTGAAATAGTGACAGCTACAGCTATGCTTATATTCTGTGAGTCTGAACCAGCGTTGTCGCCATGGTAGCGATTTGCCTGTGACAGCACCCACCTGTCACTCAGGTAGCTGCGTCCTTAATTATCCATAACTATAAACCTTAATAAATTTAAATGGATGAGTCATAAAAAAATTCACCCCCTGTACAGTTTTGTCATGAACTGGAAAACAGTTTTTTGTACAAGGCTGTAAAAGTGCTTATTTTTGCAATAAAAAAAACAACTTTTCTTTTAGTGTTTAAGAGCCAGTCTTAACCGGCCATTTGTAGAACTGCAGTTTTTTACACTTTGGCATTGGTTTCATTTTTCAGCCCCAGAAGTTGCTGCTTGGACTGAAGTATAGTGAGACTTTGTAGCTCTCTGTAATTTTCTGAGTATGACAGAAGTCATGGGATTTACTTATAGAAAGTGATGAAAATAGCATGGAATATTACGTCAGCAGTGGGATTGTGACTGATATGAGCAGAGAACAGATGTCCTTGATTGATCTGTATCTCAACTTCCTAATCTTTATCCTTTACTTCTTGTCTTTTAAAATGAAATAGTTGCTGTTTGGATTGAACTGATGCATAGCTTAGACATGGCTTGCCATTGCCAAGTGTTTGCCAAGATTTACACACACAACTTGTATTGGTGATGGTGTAATCCAGGGTTTAAGCAGCGGAGTTGGTTTGATTTAATCCTCACTGTGATGACCAACTGCTTGTAGAAAGATTCAGAGATGGAGCAGGACATCCCTCTGACTCCCTGATCTTTCTTGTATGGGTGTTTAGTTTTGTGTTGTTGTACCAACAGATTGCATATTTATCAGTTTAGCAAATGAGTTCACTTTCCCATGTCTTCACACTGTTTACACAATTGCAAATGTGGGCTAAATTGTGCCTTGTTTTTTGACACAAAATGGATTCAGTAATCAATTTTGGTAGTTTTCATGACTACTTCAATTTAACATCAAAAAGACAAAATAACACAACATTTATTTTATAGAATACATAATGGATAGACATATTGGGTTGTAAGTGCTATTAGATTCAGTCATTTTAGATGTATTACAGCCTATTTATTCCGTTACTGTTCATACTGTAGAATGATGCATTTCAATGTAGTTCAAGTGTTAAAGGTCATGGTCCAGATTTTACACAACAATGGTTTTGGCGGAAAAATAGCCAGATGTTCTGTTCCAAATGTATTTCCTCTGGAAAACCAAACAAGCGATAAATGGACAGTAGAGCTCAGATGAACCCTGTTGAGAACAGATGAGCCTGTCCTAGCTGTTGTTAAGGCTTTGTTAACCCACTTTTAAACAGGGAAATTGAAGATTAGCAAATATACCTTTTTAGAGAGGTTACATCTACATTTGACACATTTGTACAGCTTGTGTTAAGTGTGTTTGAGTGTGCGGCTCTGCACACAGATGTGACTTGATGTTTCAGCATATTCCATTGTTAGTCAGTCACTCTCCCTTTTTACCTCAGCTCTCCCTCTCTCCTTCCTCTGTTTTAAAGTCTCTTCCTCTCGTTCCCCTCTCTCTTACTCCCTGCCCTGTATCTCTCGCCTTTTCTGTCTTCCTGTTGTTTCATATGGCTTCCAGACCTTTCCTCTCTCATCTCTGTCCATCCTCTGCACTTTGATGTCAGCCCATACTGTCGAGCTGACCACAACAAAGACAAAGCGCCTGCTTCATCTTTCTCTCGCTCTGCTTCTCTTCTAAACTTTCAGTTTTTCTGTACATCTCCTTTTTATTATCCCTCTACCTTTTTGCTCTGCTTCTGTTTATACTTTTTTTTTTATGACTTCTCTTTTGAAATGTTTTTGATGATTATCATTTAGGACTAGAGTCCGACCGATATATCAGTCGGCCGATAATCCTATCCCAGATGTATCTGTACATATTGATATTGGCATATATGTTGTCTGATATGCATATATATATATATATATATGTGTATATATATATATATACATACAGTACCAGTCAAAAGTTTGGACACACTTTCTCGTTGATGTGAATGGGGAAGTGTGTCCAAACCTTTGACTGGTACTGTATATTTTTGTTTTATGTTATATAGGCAGAATTTTAGGTATATCTGATCCTTTTCCTTAAATCAAGTTAATATATGTATAATATATTGTTCTATTCATGTTTAAATTTATAGTCATTTATAATTATTAAGCTCGCAGTGAAGTTTACTGTTTCAGTCCACAATAAAGTTCATTATTAAACTGTAAAATGTCCTGCCTCCACTACATATATTTGTCAAAAGTGTGTGATATTTGAGGAATCATTGCAAAAAATTGACGTTTATTTATATAAAGAATATCGGCTAGAATATTTTTTCTACTCCCATATATGGGTATTGGCATCGGCCCCAAAAATCTGCACTACAGGCAGACTCAGTAGGTCTGTAGTCTATAACTACATAATGTGTTTCTGATGAAAGAAAAGAGAAGAACTACTGTATTTGTCATATGGGTTATATATGTCAGTTTCAAGAAAACTTAATACACAGTACTGTATCTGTACTTTTACATGCACCAAGAACAAGGGTTACTATTATGACTCAATCCAGCTGTCAGGTGAAGTACCGAGCACAGTGACAGCCATATTCAATTTCTACAGCAATATGTTAAACAATGAGCATGCCGACTTTTTCATTGGCTCAAAAAAACAGTTGTTGGAGCAAAATGGTATTAACAAAATCAATATCAAGGAGTGGAATTATCACATCTATATTGTTACATTTGATGTAGACACAACAGTCAGTTTTAGATGGGCTGTGTAACTCAGCTCTCACCATCATCGAGATACACAGCTGCTCATTTTCCCAGCTGTTTATAACAGCTTTGTTCATATAGTTTTTAGTTTTTATCAGTTTTGTAGAGTGTTAGTTGCAGCAGCATTTCATAACCGGCATAATATTATGATTCAACACTGATGTGAATGACAACACACATCCATACAGTGCATGACGTATAGAAGCAGGTGGGAGCTCATCTTACAAGGGACATAAAGGCTATTGTTATCCTGCCCAGTGCACTTCACCGCACTCAAGGCCTGGAAAAACACATATACACCGACTCTATGACCGCTTCAGGAAAAATAAACAGGGATTTTCTGCCACATCTGTCACTTGTGCCACTTAACCAATACACGCTTGGAGACACACAAGTGCACACGCCCATGCACACAAATTGAGTGAGTGGTACGTCCTGCAGCCGTCCTCATGATTCACATTAGAAGCTGCAGAAATGTAGCAGAAGTCTTATGCCAGCGGAGATTAAATCACAAAGGGAATATCAATATAGAGCTGCAGAATATAGACCACCGTGAGCAGGGGCTTGCTCTCAATCTTTAGGCTAAATGAAACAACTAAAAGTTGGATTTGGGATCAAGCATAAGATTTGCACTTTAAAACTTGTTGTGGTAAGATGAGAATTTGGGGTGTGGACTCTGCTATATTTGGATTGGCAGATAATTCCTTAGAAACAGCTGTCCTTTGGCTCTTTTCAGGAATATTTTTAGGCTTGTAAACACTGGTGACATTAGAACAGTTGAAGTCCCTCAGCTGAATAAACACTGGATAACAAGAGTGTGATTAAGGCTTTGTCTTAGACTAGCAGACATAATGTTTAGCTGAATATGCCTCACACTATGGATACACAGTAGTGAGTGAGTAGTGTTTGTTATCACTCTGGGCAGTCTAAAGACAGAGTGGTCACTACTAGGGGGGGAAATTAGCACCAGCGCCATAGAAATGCTGGTTAAATTTAATGAAGTTGGGCAGAAGGGCGGGGTAGCATGTCAGGACATCATCTGTGATTAATTTAAAAAAAAAAAAAAGTGAAAATGGTGAATTTTGAAATCCATTTGAACACTTGTTGCATATGAAAAAGGTTTCCTGTCTCAGTCACCGCCCTGCCCTCTGTGTGTTTGTGTCAGAGAATGGCGACACAATCTGCTGTCCTGTGTCCTCAATTCCTGCAAACGGTCAAAACGTCCATTGTCAACATGTTGACCTAGGTTATTATATATACAGTGTACACATACCCCACCCCCCTACTGCACAACTCCCATGCACACATACAGCACACATACTGCACAATCCTCGCATCACGCATTGTGTTGGTGGCTTGGGTCATTTTCAGTTTTGTCATGCAATTGTGAATGTTAAAATCACAATTAATTTCCCTGCTATTGTTGTGTTGTTCAGAGTCATGATGCTCCTCATTATTAATATTTGAACATGATTAACATTCCCACAAAATGAGAAACAGTTGGCTGAACTTTACAGTGTACTTTATAAGAAAAGATGATTAGTAGAATATGTGAATCTCCGACAGAAACTGACTTGTAGTTTTTGAGTTGACCCCTATTCAGGGAATCCCCCCTCTGTTAATGCCAATTCATGCTTTATGTGTTCTGCGCCTACGGACAGCTGTGGACTTGCATGCGGTTCCATACATACTACAATTGGTAGTCTGCTTAATGTAGTAAACAGGGTTTCAGTGTGATATTACAAACTGCTGTGCAGGATCTTTCTGATCAGTCTTTACTTGCAATAATCTGTTATTTTAAGCGGACTTGCTGGATCATATTTCAATGTCTCAACAGCACTTCCAACAACACGCCTACACCAATTCAACCCCTTGTGTTGTTTTAAACAAGCCTGTTTTCAGTCTAAATGCAGCAGAGGAGTTCCTGTATGTTGCTGAACAACAAGAAAAAGTGAAAAAGAGAAAACAGATTAGTGAGAACAGAAACACAGTTCATACATACGATAGATGAGACAGGTGTTCCTGTTTGCTTTTTTAGCACATGTACAGTTGACGTGTTCAGTCTGTGTGTGGACGGGAAAGCATGAATTGGCCTTTTAAAACTTCCTGATATCTTCTTCTTAGGCTGTGCTGGCTAGTATTGATTAAGTTGCATAATCTTTTTTGATGCCTTTGCCCTCTAAACTAAAGTGAAGAAGTAAAAAATTATTAAATAAAATGGTAAAATGCAGATGTGAATGCCTCCCTTCTCCCATGTTTCGGTGACTGTAGTAATATATGTCTAATTCTTCTGTGCATTTTATAGCAACTGCATGCTGTTGGACACGAGGGCCTCTAATGTCCCATAGAAAAAAAAGGGGGACATCCTGAAATTTTGTCTGGTTGAAAGTTTAAGACATTGGCTTTTTCCTGACAGGTGTCTAACATTGTTGTTGGCTTAGTTTCCAAGAACCCACTCATTCATCAGACCTGCTAGTCTGTTTCTGTCCGTCTTCACGTCTACCGTGGAGATACTTAAGAGTTGTGGAGAGACTAAAAATAAATGACTGATTGTTCTCTTTCCCTTTCTCTGTCAGCTGTGTTGTTTTAGCGGAGTGTTTCCTCCCTCCTTTTTCCTTTTTTCTTCAATTCAGTTTAGTTTCTTAATTTCCGTGAGAAGACTTGGCATCACATAGATACAAGAGCTAAATCTAACCTTCATCCTGACTTTGTTTGGTTTGGATATATCAGCCTGCAGCTGGTTGCCACACACACACACACACACACACACACACACACACACACACACACACACACACACACACACGCTGAGAGTTTGAATCAATTTATTTAGTGCACTAATTTGTATATTAATTACTCAAAACAAATTGGCCATAATGTGATGCTTATTACTTTACTTTTCTTGCCTGAAGCAGACTCTTGGCTCATTATCCATCTCACCCCATAACACTGTGTGTGTGTGTGCTTGTGTGTGAGAAAGTGAGAGAAAATGACTGTCACTGTGAAATATGACATACTCCACACAGGAATCCCCATTGACTACTGAATCTTCTTATGTAGCAGCTCTTACTGTCTGTTTCTCCCCATCTGCCTCATCCACAGAGACCTTATTGTGTGTGTTTTGTGTGTGTGTATGTTCCGTATGTGTGTGAACTTAAAGGACCATTTTGCCCATTTTCAACCTTATCTCTAGCTATCTGAATTAGGAATATAGTGTGAAAAGTGCCTACAGCTGTAAAATTAGTATTTTTTCTGGCACCAGCACCATCATTTGAAATGTACAGTGACATAGTTGGGAGGGAGGAAGAACTGAACGCTATTTCAGCTTGAATTTCTAGTTTCCGCCTCTGGGTAGCCAGGAAGCATGCTCTAGATGCCACTCAAAAACAAAACTTCATTGTATTGCAAACTAGCTATTTTCCAACATCAAGAATGGCATCCCAAAATATGAGTGCAGAGGATGTTATGGATGAGGATACATGTTAAAGTGTTTTGGCTGACTCGGTTGAATTATTGTTGACATCATCTAAATATTCAGCTATGACTTTAAAAGTGTTTTGGACAACACTAAGCTACAACACAACAAACTCCTCCTGGCGCTCCTCTCTCCCACTCTGTCATGGCTGAATATTTGACGCAATTGTCCCAAAGGATTACATCGCAACCTGTTTCGCGTCTGCTGGCTGCAGCACTCCCCCGCAAGACTGGACCAGTTTCAAAAATTGTTGTCTCCATTAGTCACTTAGACACAAAAATACGGGAAAATATGGTCCAGGTTGAAAAATACTGAAGTTTCCCTTAAAACCTCCGGGGTTGTATATGTGAAAAACAGGTGTGTGTGTCCCCTCTCATAACAACCATATAATATTTCTCTGCCCTCCTCCCTTTCTTTTCCTTCCATTTTTCTGTTTCACATGTGTTCTTTCTCTCCAGCATTTTCCTTTTTTTTTCTTTTTCTTTTTTACATCTTTCATCTAATATTATGCTTTCTTTCTCACTTTCTGTCTCTGTCATCTTTTTCTCATCTCCATGTGCTGCGCAATGTCATTTTTTAAATTCTACAAACTTATGAATCACTCACATTAAAAAAAAAAGTCTGAGACTATCTCTGTCACTTTTCTCCTCTCCTCTCAGCAGTTTAGATTATCTCAGAAACAGTAAAGAAAAGCAGAAACATTCAAAACTCTCATAATCTATGAGATGTACTGTGTCTACACCATGCTGGAGACACATTAACTCTTCCTCACACACACACACACACACACACACACACACACACACACACACACACACACACACACACACACACACACACACACACACACACACACACACACACACACACACACATCCACATACAGTGTTTGAAGGTAATATGAGTACTTTTATGGTTGTGATGCGGTCTATTAAACATGAAAGTTGCCTCAAGGGAAAAAAGAGGTTCAAGGGAACACACACAGATCCACACACAACATACAGAGAACAATAATATGTATAAACACACACACACACACCCACGTCAATAGCCCGATAGCACAACTTTGAAAGCGTAATTATGCTTTTCAGTTCATGTCATTAGTAGATGAAGCCAGCTGCATCATAACTCATTAAAAGATAACAACACTAGAGGTTAGTGATGACAGTTTTACGACCACACCAGTATTTTCTTTTCCCAGTGAAAATGATGACTGTCCCATGGGCTTTTTAACTACATTCAGATTTGAGTTTCTTCATAAATAATTACAGTATTTTGTCTTATGGAAGCTATTCAACTTTGTTACAAACCAGAAGGAAATTTAATTTGCAGGCAGCCATTAAACACACAGGACACATGAACACACTGACAGTGAGCTCAATTTCTAATAGGTTATTGTAGATGAAAATGAATTAGATGTTTATATAAGACACTAACAGGAATTACTTTCAAATCACAAATAAGAGTTATTCATTGAGCTGGAATTCCTGTTTCAGTATTTTATACTATGATTGAAGCAATTCTGTGTCCGTCCTGGTCTGCACAAACTGCTTAATATCAATGTGACTGCAGTGACAAACATCAGCTGTGTACTGCAGTATATTTACTTACTTAATTATAAAGCAGGAAATAACTTAAGCGATAAAATAATGTGCACTAAACATGCACATGTGGATGAAATTAAAGGACACTTTACCTCATTATTGGTGTATTACTATCATTACATTACAATGCAAGAGACTGTATCACAGTGTACAGAGGTATTAATCTATTGTCCCAGCCTTATTTGCGTGGGTCACATTTACGCACATATACATGCTCACTGTGTAATCCTACACATCTGTATGTTACAGTAATCTTCTAAAATCCAGCTGTTTTGTCCGGATGTGTGTGAGTGTGTGCTCGTATGTAAATGTGTGTGTACGTTTGGCTGCATGCACAAAAGAACAAGAGAGCACATTGAGCGAGGCCCTCCCATGCCACACAGTGAGAGGGGATTCTCAGAGTCAGTGATGGGGATTATGGGGAATATAATTTCATACGGCTATAGAATGGTTAATCTCCTTAAGCCCTGCTGGAGTCTGCACACCCATTCCCATTACTGCCCAGCAAAGAGCATGCAGCCGAAACAGACAACTAATGATGTGTGTGTGTGTGTGTGTGTGTGTGTGTGTGTGTGTGTGTGTGTGTGTGTGTGTGTGTGTGTGTGTGTGTGTGTGTGTGTGTGTGTGTGTGTGTGTGTGTGTGTGTGTGTGTGTGTGTGTGTGTGTGTGTGTGTGTGTGTGTGTGTGTGTGTGTGTGTGTGTGTGTGTGTCTCACCTGATGGTTTATAAATAAGATGGCTGTGGAGACATGTAATTATGGATATATGAAATTACAGGTTACTTTGAGCTGTGTTTGAATGTTGGCATTTGAACCTGTTTTATAATATAAACCCCTTTTAATCCACGTTGCAGTGAAGTACAGCAAGCGAGTGCTGCTCACGTACTACGCCGGCCACATTGCCATTTAGCTGCTGCTGTTGTTGGCTGGAGTTTCTCTCTGTCCCAGACACTGAGGTTTGTGCTGGTCTGCAGATTCAGATGGGGTCAGATTTTAAACGTAAACATGCCTAAACACTTTTCCAAGACAGGTTTGACTTTCCTGCTCCAAATGAAGGTGCCTTGCTTAAGGTGTCGCAGCAACTGTTGTTTTTGGAGATTTGACTTGTCAAACCTTTTGCTCACAAATCTGAACGTCTGCTTTCGAGGCTGCTGCCAGCTCGTGTCCTGGCATATTGAATCAGCTGTGTTTTTGACCTTTTCTTTGTCTCTTCATGTGTGGAGGGAGAGGGAGGGTTTGTGTGTGTGTGTGTGTGTGTGTGTGTGTGTGTGTGTGTGTGTGTGTGTGTGTGTGTGTGTGTGTGTGTGTGTGTGTGTGTGTGTGTGTGTGTGTGTGTGTGTGTGTGTGTGTGTGTGTGTGTGTGTGTGTGTGTGTGTGTGTGTGAAGCAAAACCATTAGCCTTGCAGCTGTTGAATTAGATGTGTTCCCTGGTCGCAGGTATTTTTTAACAAAAGGTTTTAGGTTCGCACCAATGTTGGTTCAACAAAGTTTTTAAAGTTTTTGGCAAAACACGCCTAGATGTGTGTTTTATTTTCTCAATAATAATAGGAAATCCTTTTGGGAAAAGATCACTCAATCCTTGCCCAGATCTGTAAACAGTAGATTGGACTTTAACCAGAGCACAAATCCTCCCATTAACTTTCTAGTCTGCTAATGGAAAGTCTGTACAAAATGTCAGCATTGACACTAATTTAATTAGTGAAATTGCATAAGAGCAAAAGAATGAGTCAAAAGTGGCAAAATTGAGCTTTGAAAGACATATATTGATGTCAGTGGTCCATTCATTCTCGTGGATAAAAGTAAAGTGTGTGACAAAGACTCCTTATTAATATGAGATGCTGTTTGTTTCATATTTGGGCTTTGAGGGTCATTTTTTTTCCAAAAAAGAGAGTAAAACCCTTTACATGTGTTTTGCAGTTGTTGTCAGGGTCAATTATTATCATTCTGAAATGATCTGAATGCATTCATCCCAGCTGTAGGATGTGATTCAGTACCATGCAGTGATACTTACATATCAGGTGACTATTGTGGGCTATTAATCTGGGTGAAAGTAGTTTCAGGGCAGTTTCACTTCGCCTGGATTCATTGATGTACGTGAAGGATCTGGTTTCTACCTCAGAGGCATTTTGTCTATATTCAGGATTTGTGTGTGTTTCAAGTTGCACTGTTTCATCTGTAGCTGTGTGAAATCAGGCTGTTTAGTGTGTGATCCCAGTTCAACTCTTCACTGTTTTGCTTTACTTGATCCAAGTTGCGGCTCCAGTGCAGATTGTGGTGCTTTTTTTCCTCCAGAAAAGTGGGAAATGTTATTGTTTGTGTGTATATGCAGATGAACTCATATATTTGTTACATCTGTCAGATCATCTAAACTATGTTAATATAACCTTTATGAACACTGTTTCTGCCCTTCTGTCTTCCTCTTCTCAATGCAGAAAAACATCCTAAACTGTCTTTAACACACACACACACACACACACACACACACACACACACACACACACACACACACACACACACACACACACACACACACACACACACACACACACACACAGTATCTCATCCCTCCTTCGTTTGATCCATTAACCCATGGCAGCTAACGGCACAGCACCACATAAAAGAAAAAGCCCCCCTTCTTTCAATTAAGCACCAGTCTCAACAATGTGCCCTACTGTCTGCTAGAATCATGCTGAATTCACTCCGAATCCTACTGTCAGGGGCCTCAGCTCTAACCTACCCCCAACCTCCTGGGACACTTGGCAAAACGTGGTCTAGAGGCCCAAAGGTCCTGGGTGAAGATGGGGGAGTGAAGCAGGTTAATAAGTCCAGTAAAGGCTATTGGCCTTGGGGGAGCAGAGATCCTCTGGGTACTTGAGACCCTAGTGGTCTCGCGATGAGACTGAGGGTCTTTGTTGTAGGAAGACTGAGGCAGTGATGAGTGGTCTAGATGGAAATGTCAGATCCCCCAGGGCTGGCAGGAAAAGAAAAATCCATCAATCTTTCTCTTTTATCATTCTTTTATGAATAAGTCTGGTCTTTGTACTGCGTCCTGCTATCTTATCACCCATTTTTCCATTTTGTCTTCTGTTTTTATCTCCTCTCTTACTTTTTTCTGTTTATTTCCCCCCCCTTTTGTTCTGTTTCTCCTCATATAAGTAAATGAAAAACAAAGAAACACAGCACAGAGACTCCACAGTAATGCAGCAGAACAAACCTGTCTGGAACCTCCTTCCTCCTCTCTCATGATTCATTTTGACTCCTACACACAGCTGTGGAGACAAACCTGACTCATGCAATAGTTATAATGTATTAAATTCAACAGGAAAATAATGCATATGGAAAGTTGAAAGCAGAAAAAGTATTCAGCTTATTGTTGCATCTAAAGATAGTCAAAGAAAATGTTACATTTTGAAACCACTGATAAAATTGTCAGTTTCTTGAACTTAATTCCAACTTATTACCACAGGTTTTACACATATTTTTGGAAATTATGGTATTGGTCAAAAGGCCTCATTTAAATTAAATTATACCTAACTTTTGAGTAAATGCCTGTTGTCCTCTCAAACAAACACCTTTTAGTCTGTATATCAATTCATTTCAAATATCGACCAAAAAATTCTAGGCCATAAGTTACAGTGCATAGAGGCACAGCTAGTATAATGTCCTCCTCTGAGCCTTTTGTTCACGTTTATTCTTTGACTCAACTTCCAAACCTCAGTTTAAACCCGCTGTTGTATTTAGCTCATTGCATCTCCTCTTCCCCCTCCTTTTCTTCTTTTCAACTTTCCCTTTCTTCACTGCTCCTCTCACTTTTTCTCTCTTCATGAATCCTTCCTGAAAGTGTTTGTAGGACCTGTGTGTGTGTGTGTGTGTGTGTGTGTGTGTGTGTGTGTGTGTGTGTGTGTGTGTGTGTGTGTGTGTGTGTGTGTGTGTGTGTGTGTGTATGTGTATGTGTATGTGTATGTGTATGTGTATGTGTGTGTGTGTGTGTGTGGTGTTGAGGCTGACAGGTCAGACAAGACTATACACAACAGAGAGAGGAAAATAGAAGCTAATTCCCTCTGGCAAACCAGCACAGTTACACGCTTAAAATCACAAGTAGACACACGCACACACACGCACACACACACACACACACACACACACACACACACACACACACACACACACACACACACACACACACACACACACACACACACACACACACACACACACACACACACACACACACACATACACAGATTCTTGGCCAGTCTTGAGCCCTCCCAGTAAGCTGACCATTCTGCAACAGTCACATCTCAGTGGCACCATAGAAAGGCCGGGAGCCAAAAAAGAGAGGGAGGGAGGGAGGGAGGGAGCGGAAATGAAAGGATAAGGTGGAAGAGCTGAGAAGGTGAGAGGAGGATAAAAAGTAAGAGCAGAAGTGTTGGAGACTGCTGGGGAAAATATCCAAAACTTTAGACCTTTTATGATTGATTATCATTGACATTACCTGTAAGCATTGCTGATGTTTGTCATTGTTTGTTATTCATTGTTGTTTGTTGTCATTTTTATTTAATTCATGGTCAATTTTAGTGCATTGTATGAGGATGAATAATGATGTCAGACATTGATAAATAAACCATGCATACTCCACTCCTGTATCTCGACTTTATGTGTAGAGTTGAAAGAAAAAAAGATGGAAATGCTTTCAAAAGTTGCCCCAGATGTGACTGGGTTCCTACACAGCTCTAGAAAGTAAATCAGTCCCAATACTGCAGAGTTTCAGCCCCCCAGCACACCCCCCACCCCCCCACCTCGCTGTCTCGCTTTATGCTTTTTGTGGTATAAAATCATCTTGATGCGTTCAGGGATGTGACATAGAAAATGAGTCAGTGGGTGAAGAAGGGGGGAAGAGAGGAAACAGAGTAAATTCAGAGAAGATTCAGAAGAAAGAGGAGTGGAGAGGTCAGGACGGGAAGGGGGGCAGGGCGAAGGCAGAAAGAAAGGAAAGCAGAGGG
Source organism: Scomber scombrus (assembly GCF_963691925.1). NCBI lineage: Eukaryota > Metazoa > Chordata > Actinopteri > Scombriformes > Scombridae > Scomber > Scomber scombrus. The sequence goes on from NC_084986.1 coordinate 15,522,885, forward strand.
GAGTTTATGGTAAACAGCCGCTAACAACATAACTGGGTGTCATAATTGGCTGCGGAGGATTGTGTGAAAGAGAGAGAGAGTGAGTGAGAGGCTCTCCAGGAAAACAGCTGTCTGCATGGGTTCTTAAGGCAGGGGGCACGAGGTCGGAGAGAGAGCCCCCATAACCAGCTAAGCCATCCAAACAGACTCACACTCACACACACACACACACACACACACACACACACACACACGCACACACCCTCTCTGTCTCCTTCACCATATGGGAACCCAACCCAGAAGGCCTTTCATGTGGTTGCGGGCTAGGGACGAGATGGGAGGGGAGGCAATTTCAGGAGCAGGGAGGTGAAACACGAGGTTCCTCTGAGCAGTTCTCCTCTTCCACTCCTCCTCGTCTCATCCCTTTGTTTCTTGTGCAACTACTCCAAGGCTTAAACAAGTTGGGGTGCTTTTTTCCCCCCAGAGATTTGAAGCAACACTTTGGTTTGTGGTTTGGGTGGTTCAACCCCAATAGCTCTACGTTCTCTGCCAAAGTTTGGGCGGAGTGCTTTGGGTGTAGTTGACTAAGTTTTGCCACATGTGTGGTTAAGCAATTAAAGGATTGCACCCCAATACTTTCTGAAATGTCTTTTAGCCCACTCACTCAAATCACCAGGGCTGTATCTGATTCTCAATTCAAATCAGATTTTGAACTGCGGCCTACTTGAACAATGTCAGGCTATGATATGGATTTGTTGGAATAATGAGACAAGCAGCACACATGTATTTCAGTTTAAATTAAGCTCTTATAGCTTATTTTTCTTTAAACAGTAAAAAACAATGTGTAAATGAAGAAGGAGATGAAACAATAATTTTACAGCATTACTCGCTATGAAATAACCTTTCAACAGGATAGACAGACTTCTTTATTTCTCTTTAAAAATGAAAAATGAAAAACAAGAATAACAAATGAAATTATTTGAGACTGACAATATTTTTTCGAATAAAATGGTAACAGTTGGCCTGAACATTTTAAATAAATGGGCATGTCCACTTTTAAATCATAAATATTCAGCTTCAGCCTCTGTTTTCACCTGGTATTGCTGTTATTAATGCACACTGACTGTACAAAAAAACAAACCAAAACAACAACAACCAAAAAATGACTGCACAACTTGAAGAGTCTAAGTCAACTGAAGTTCTCCCACAGGTTTGACTCATGATCTGACTCACTGACTTTCAGCTGGCAGCCTCACAAAACACTGATGTAATACAATCACATAGACTTCAGCTAGGACTGGAATTCTTTTAAATGCACTACAAAAACATCTATAAAGAAATGACTTTATAGACTTTCTTGACTTTCCAAAGAATGGATTTTCATGTTTCTGCTGTCAGACTCTCCTATTGTATTCTGAATTGTGTTTAACTACAAAGTCTAGATAGACGTGTTCTGCCTCCTTCTCTGTTCTTGTTTAATCTCTGCTCCCCATCACCCTCTTCACACAGAAGCCCATTGTATGAGCTCACATCTAAAAGCCACTCACAGTATGGCCCAGACAGCTTGAAACGTAGTAACACCATAAGTCACACGAACACCCATATCCGCTCACACAAACACATTCCAGTTTGTCCTCTGTGGTTTGTTTTTCCTTGTGGGTCACTGGGGCACTGTAAATGGAATCAGGTCACATTTCCATAAACCCGTGTAGAGAGATGAATGTAGACTGTAGCAGATGTAGTGTGCCATTCCCAAAGTTTACATTCCTCATACTCATACACTTGACTTCCTAGATACGACTCACCTATCTGCTTTCTGCACAAGCATCATATCATTTCATCGTACGTAATACACCAACCTTTCCCTCAGGTGTGCCTGCACGCCTGAGGGATGTATTTTTGCAGCACTTTGTATCTTGTGTCAGCCTCCGGCAAATCTAGCTCCTCTTTTCATTTCAGTTTATGGGTTTGTTTACTTGCATCTGCCTCCTTCTGTAATTAGTCTGGCTTATTTTTCATAGTCACAGCCAACATGTAAATGATACTGATAGAGGAGCTCAATATTGTCACCACCATTGATAAACAGTGTCTTCGGTAGCTCATTTAGTGACTTTATTGCGCTGGTATGATTGTAAAGGTACCGCGATAGATCACTGTGGATACAAGAGGCAGGTTTACATTACATTACTTTTGGTTATGATGTGTATTCTCTGTCATTGATGATTCGATGCTTCAGTTGGGAAGCCCAAAGCCGTGTTATTGTATACAGAGTAATGGAGGGTGACTTGTCTCCAGATGATCCAAACACATAACTGTGATGGAAACAGAGGACAGCGCAATGTAGAGAGACTTTGTTTCCTCCTCCAGAATTGAATGTGAGTGAAGTCGGCTGATGGGCTCTTCGGGCTGACAGCACAGTCAGCAGGATGGGCTTGGATTTAATAACTGAACTAATACCAGGACGCACACTTTTTAGCTTTCGGAAAATCTGACGTTAAACAAATTCACAAATTGAAATACTGGAGTTGCAAGGTGCATCGTGAAAAAAGCAAGAGGCAAAATAAACCAATGAGGAGCTAATCATGAGTGGCGGGAGACACATCCGAAGTCCCTTAAATTGCATCCACGTTTCCCTCTCTTGTGTCTTAGTCCCTCCCGCTGAAGATGCATAGAGACACACAAGGAGACCATGAGAGGAGAGAGGGAATGAAGAAATGAAGACAAACACCACCACTGCTCCTTCTTTCCAATACTTGGTATGTCACAAGAGATGAACCCTGGGGAGAGGACACACACACTCAGTTAAATGTGTGGTCAGTGTGCCCTGCTACTGTGCGGTGGTGACATTTACTGATAGCAACTCTCTTGTTGTCTTTCCCCTGTCGCAGCCCTCCTGATGCTGTCCAGGCACTCACATAAACACAAACTGACAGGCACATACCGCCTCAGGGTGCGGCAACTCTCTTAGGGCCAAAATTAGTGTTGAATATTAGACAAATTAGTGCTTGCTTCCCTTTCTTGTCTGCATTTTTTTTGTCTGTTCATTCCTTCGGCTATCCGTTTGTTTGAATATGACTCAGGAAATATGGGATACACGCCTGATCAAATGTTTTTAAGCTCAATCAAACATCTTGATTGCTTCATTCTGTGGCCTCGTTGGTGCCAGACAGCAAGACTTTTCTTCCATTCATGTCTGTTTCCCTCTGTAGGCCTGTGTGTATGTGTGTGTGTGTGTTTGTGCATGTTTCCCTCTGTATGCTGATGTGTGTGTGTGCGCGTCTGTATCCCAAGTTGTGTTTATGTGTGTCTGGCCAAAGGCCTTTTCGACTTTTCTCATGCTGTTAATGAGTGTGAATTTGGCATCAAATGCAGAGGAGTGTGAGAAAAGCTCTGGTCTCACACACACACAAACACACACACACACACACACACACACACACACACACACACACACACACACACACACACACACACACACACACACACACACACACACACACAAATACACACACACACACACACACACACACACACGCAGTGTGGAAGCACAGTTAAAATGCAAGGCAGACCATGTGGCAATGTTTTCACTCCCTCGTGTCAGTTCAGACCAAACCCATTCAACCACAGCGACAGCACAGCTTCACTCTGTGTGTGTGTTTGTGTGTGTGTGTGTGTCTGTGTCTGTGTCTGTGTGTGTGGGCATGTAAGCGTGTACTTGTTCATATTCAAAACACATCCTGGCCTATTTGGCATTTTTAGAGGTCTTGAGGTTCTTGTGTTGTTTACTCTTTGACTCATTCTTTTTGTTCAATTCATTTAATTCTTGTGTCTTTTTTTTCTCCTTTGTGTTTATTTTCATGTTTTTATGTTGGTCTATCTGTGCCGCCAGGAATTTTTTAGGCATGAACATGGGAAGTGTATAGAGGAGGGAAGAGAGGAAATACATGAAGAATGAAAAGAAGGAGGAAATCCTTATTGTGTGGAAACTTACTGTAGCTGTATGTATGTGTGTGTGTGTGTGAATGCTGGTGACACAGTTGTGTCTTGTTGACATGTACACTCCGGCAGACAGATAACAGTTGTGATGATATGGGAGAAGGGAGGAGTAGGAGGCATTCAAAGATGGATGAAGCGAGACAAAAGAAGGAAAAATGGGATAGTGACATTAATGACCACTTTGTGTATGAATTAAAGCTGCAATGATAAATTGATTAATTGATTAGTTAATCTATAGAAACTTAATTAGCTAACTATTTTGATCATTATTTCTGAGTAATTTTTAATAAACGAAATCCCAAATTCTCTGCTTATATATTCCCAGTGTGAATATTTTCTGTTTTTTTAATCCACTATGAAAATTAATTGAATATCTTTGGGCTGTGGACAAAATAAGACATTTTGGGTTGCATGTTTGGCAAACAGCGATCGCCATTTTTCACAATTTTCAGACGTTGGCAACCCATCAGGTCTGTACAATTATAGGGGAAACACTGGATTAATTGGGAACATAATACACAGATTAATTGATAACGAAAATAATCGATATTAGCAGCCCAGGTATGAATTGGGGGAAGATAAAAAAAATCTTTATAAAAACCAAACGGTTAAAAAGCAGCTGTTGCGGTATGTTGTGCCCAACTATTTTGCTGACAGACAACCTTTGGAGACTTCAGAAAGTTACTGCATCTTCCCTGATAGAGGCTATCTGATGCTCATCTCAGCTAACCGGCTCCTGGCTCCAGTTACATATTGAGGCATGAGAGCGATGTTAATCTTCTCTTGGCAAGAGAGTGAAAATGTAAATTTCCAGAAATATTGAACTATTCCTTTAATGTGAGTTACAAGGGAACGAGTTCAACCAGTTCACCCTACTGGTACCTTGTCTTTGTATGCAAGTTAACCTCCACTCCCTGTCCACACTTCAGATAGTAACCATAAACATCGTTTTTGTCAGAGATGCATTTGTCAGCATCCTGTGGGTGATGGCGCTGTCAACTACATCCTGTTCTATTTCCTGTCCCGGTCGCCATCCTCCCTGCACCCTGGACCCTTGACCGTACCCTCAGACCTCAGAGGAAAATGCTCATGTCGCCGTCTCATCCATTCACCTACCTCTGATTGTTCCCCCGTCCAGCATAGCGTCACCAGCCACAGGACATGACACGTCTCTCGCCGCTGTTTCCTGCTGGTTTGGAAAAGTAGAACTATAGTGATGAATTGCTCTGCGGAAAGGGATCGTCAAAAGGTTTCCGGATGCTTTGCAAGTTATGATTAAAGCAAACAATGTAAGCACCGGTGCTGAGACTTATTCACACACATAATTACCTTTTTTTCACTGGCTCTAAACATAGATTAGGGTTTCTTTTAAAGAGACAAACTTGAAATTACATGCACAAAATATTTGTGGTTGCAAGAAACAACCGCATTTTGGTCTGTCTGGTTATATGAAAAATGATCTTTTAAAACTCACGTTGAGGAGCTGACAATCAGGTTTGTTTTTTTTAGAAATAAGCAGTGTCTCTCTTTTAGCAGTAGATTGCAGATTGGCCATACCCTCAAACCCCTTAATGCTGTGTATCACAGTTCTCTTAGATTTATTACAAGTGACAGTTATAAAACCCATCATTGTATCCTCTATAAGAAGGCAGAGGAGACATCACTTACCACTTGAAGGACTTGGACTCCCTTAAATTAGATACATTTTTATCCCTATAACATTAAGATTTTCTTGTGTTTTGGGTGTGTGTTTGCAGGGCACTGGAGGCTATATATCTATCTATCTATCTATCTATCTATCTATCTATCTATCTATCTATCTATCTATCTATCTATCTATCTATCTATCTATCTATCTATCTATCTATCTATCTATCTATCTATCTATCTATCTATCTATCTATCTATCTATCTATCTATCTATCTATCTGTTAATCCCTCTATTTATCTGCCTATTTATCTGATCAAGCCTGTCTTTTCTTGTTCAGTTCAGTACTTGTGAAAGGCCTCCATGATCACATTATATGGAGAGGGAGCTCTTTGTCTGCTTGAGCACCAGAGGAGAAGATTGAGAGAAGTTGAGAATGTTGGTAAGGGTGTAGAGGAAAAGCTGGAGAGCGCTGAAAAAGGCCAAGAAGCACAGAAAGAATATTGTGAAAGGATGATGGGAGGCTCGAAGCAGAGGGTAAATGTGATGAGAAAGTGAAGAAAGTTCAACGTTGAGTTTTGTTAAGATGGAGTTTAGGGACGTAACATTGAAGCGAGAACCAGAATCTCAGCACAGGCCTGTTAATACTGCAAAGGCTCCTAAACATACCTGACTAAAGTTGTGAAAAAAGGTGCACATAAAACTCAGGAATCAAAGTTGGATGAGCGTTTTACTTACGCACAACATTTCTTTCTTGCACTTGCACCTTTTTTAATTCCAGTCAGCCAGGTTCTCTTATACCACAGTCACCCACATTAAATTAAACCTGACCCTTCTTTAGGCTTGATTGCTCAGCAGCTCAGCACTACAAAGAACCTATTTCAGAAGTGTGTGAGAGTGTGTGTGCTTCCCTGTGCTGATGACCCCCAACTTGATAACTGAAAAGGGCTCGAGGACCCGTTAGAAGAGTGTACGGGCCATGGCGCATCGTCCCGACGACAGCAGCCTCTAGCAAATAGCAACTGCATCACCGTAGCAACCTTGGGGTTGGGGGGTCACCAGTTAGGGGCCCCCTTGAACACACCACTCCCTCTTCACACACGGACACCCCTCTTTCTTTGTGACAGGTTTTTGATTGGCCAACGTGTGTGCGGGCTCTGCACGCGTGCAGCGAGGCGGTGCAGGGGTTGCCAAGTGTGATTGTGAGTGAGTGGGTGTGTGTGTCAGTGTGTGTATGAATTTAAGAGGTATGTTGGGGCCAAATTGTGTACTGTGTTTGTAACAGTAGTGCAGTGATCAGATAACATCATGCCTGTTAAAGGGATAAGGATTTGGAACAGGAAGCAAAGGAGGAACCTCTATGCAGGTAGGCGTGTTTCTGAAAGTGTGTCCTTGTGTGTGTTTTCTGTTCAATTATTTGTGCACACACACGCACACACACACACCCACACCCACACATGCATGTTCACAACTTCACAGCTCCAACAGAGAAACCATTCCTGGCAGAGTTTGCCGGTTAAAAAAATAACACATCTTCGAGGAAAGCATGAAGATGGTGTGAACGTGGCGGAAGAATAAATCAGCTCAGCTAAAATAGAAAGATCCATGTGTGAACAGTGTGAATTAGGAAAAAAAGGAGGAGGGAGAGATAGAGGGGTAGATACAAAGCTTGTGCTAATCAGCAAATAGTGCAGTTTCGGCAGTGAGGGTTTGCAGTGATGACATGAAGGTAAAGAGCAGCAGAAGACTGGAACATGAGTTGAATGATGGGCAGAAAAGTGGATGGAAGTTTATGGAGAGATAGACAGTCTTGTCATCGCAGGTGAACCGTTTATAGCTCTTTAATTTACGTCATATTTGGCATTTGTGTCGATGGTTAATTGGTTGTTTTTTGTATTTATTGTATAGCTGTTGACTGCGTTATGAAAAACTGGTCCAGCTGGCCTCTTCTCATAAATGTGCATTTGCAGATGAGTATCTAGTGTTTAATAAGTGGTAAGATAACAGCATGAGCATGAATATACAGAAAGATGCTGATTATTGCCATATATGGCAACCAGGTGGTTTATGTTTTTTCTCACAGTCTCTGGTAGGTCAGCAGTTGTAGCCAAAAGAAAATATTATTACAGTAACACACTGTAACAATTTACCGTCCATCATTTGAATAATTCAAGCTGTATTATTGAATTATTTATTTATCACCGGTTTCATCTTTGGAAACACATGACATACAACACCTGCCTTCAGCTGAAACACTTATGCAGAACATGATGCATTTTGTAAAACTGGATTTTAAAAGATGGAAAATGAATTTTTATGCATGAGTCACTGTACTGAATTTAAATGATTGTAGCAAAGCACATAGAGAAAGTCTATGTCTAATATTTTCTCACATACCTCTAACAATCCAGTTATATATACTGCTTTTTGAATCTTATTATTGTCATTTATCTTTTTTTTAGGGCAGCTGTGTTGGATTTGATTAGTGTGTGTTGTAGTTAAAACTGAGCTTTTTTTTTTTAACTGTGTAAGATACAGAAAGAAGACACTACCAGCAAGTTAAACTGTAGAACTATAGTATTATCTGTAGCACACTTGATAAGGTGGAAAGAAAGAGGATGTTGTGTTTTTTTTAAGCTAAGGTCAGTGCAGAGCTAATGGTGTCACAAAAACAGGAAGGTGTATGGACAACTTGATTTGAGGTTTTAATGATCTGAATCACAGGATCTCTTCCTTTCTGTTTTCTCACACACACACACACACACACACACACACACACACACACACACACACACACACACACACACACACACACACACACACACACACACACACACACCCACACACACACACACACACACACAGGCACACACTTCAGCACCCCTCAAACCACATATCCAACATTGCTTCTTAGTATAGTAATAGTATCAACACATTACCCTCTCATCTTCCCACACACATCACACTTTCCCCATTTAAAAAAAATCTACATTATTAGCTGTCATGCATTTATTACCTTCTTCTTCTCCTCCAGTATGGTTTTATTTTATCTCATAGATGAGGGCCAGTTTTATATGACTATATCCTAAAATTCTTTTTCAACTCTTCATCTCTGCAGTCTCTTTTAAGTTTGCTCCATTATGTAATTTCATGTGAAGTTTGCTCTGTTGTTTCTCTTTGTCTCCCTTGCCAAGCTCATATAAAACAGCTGGATTCCAAACATGATGTGTTTAACAATGTATATAAAATACAGTTTGGCAGACACATTTTGTAATTAACTGCAATGGTTTGAAATTTAATGTGTGATCTAATTGTAGTTAGATTTTAAATACTTTTTTGTATCCCTGAGACGTAAATGAGCAAAAATTCAAACAAACTAATAGACTTTGTTGTGATTTCAGTACTAGATTTCCATCTTAGCTTCTGTACTTATTTTTAACCATTAGTTCAGTCAATGCTTTAGTATTTACATTTATTTGTATGTTGCTTCTTGAATAGTGCCAGAAACAACTGCAGATTTGCAAAGAGCTCATGAATATATTCACGAGCCCAACTACAGTAGGATCACACTCACATATACACAGAATCTAATGTGACTGGCACACTAACATTAACATCTCATTCATTCACCAGCAGTAAGTGAACATTTCCTCCTTCCCGAGGATATTAATCACAGGTTATTTAAGTGCTTGTCTGTTGCGTCACTTTTTATTTTGCATTGTGTTGACAGCTCTTGATAAGCTTCTGTTGTTCAACGTGTTGCAACATGACTTCAGAGTTGTCAAATCAATTGTATGCTGCATTAGCAAAGTACACAAACAGAACTGTGCTGGTGGTATTTGTTTGGCATATTATGATCTTGTTTAGTTCATCATCAAAGCTTTGAGGTATCAAATCACAAAATTAATAAGAAACTCAAATCTTTACAGACTGGTTCTGTAAGTTACTACGAATTGATTGCAACACTTAGAGGGGTTTGATTCACACTTTCCGTTCTAACAACAGAACATTAAGGAAAGAAGAAGCATTGAGGTACGGTGGTGCAGCAAAGATTTGTCCAACAAAATATTTTGAATGCAGAGATTATGACGATGTCTGCAAATGATTTCTTTGTAAAAATGAAACAAACTGAACTGAAGCTATTTGACGGAGATGACATTTCATTGCTTTAACTCTTGCTCTCCTCTTCTTTCTACATGTTGCCTTTTTTCTGGGATGTGACCTCCACCTGACTCCTATCTAATCCCTGTACAATCCTGCTTGCACATCTCAACAGGTAAGTTTATATAATTGAAGTTCTTCATCCCTGTGTGACTATTTCTCACTGATTTACAACACAACACAGTTATCGCTCAAGAGTCCAGATGTTTTCGGAATACAAATCACTTCAGCTGCTCTTGCTCATTTTTCCACCTCTGTCCTCGTCTCAGTGTTTATGCTGCGATTTACACTCCCCAAATACTGTTGTAGTGGCTGTTGGACCAGGATGTAAATCTCATTTTAGGCACATTTCAGAATGATATACTGATGGAAGCAGTAATTGATGGATTTGTTTTATGGTGATACCTGTGGAGCTGACAAAAGTGTGTTTAAGAATGTTGTTGTATCTGTTTGCAAAGTTGTAGTAGCTGTTAAAGTAAGTGTGGGTGTGTGTGTGTGTGTGTGTGTGTGTGTGTGTGTGTGTGTGTGTGTGTGTGTGTGTGTGTGTGTGTGTGTGTCAGAGTATGTTTGTCAGAGTATGTTTGTCAGGTAGTGGAAATGACTCCAGGGGTGTCCTCATAACGTGGGAACAGCGAGTGAAATAGTGCCCGGTGTGTGTGTGTGAGATCAATAACCTCAGTGTTTTGTCAATACTATACCATGCAGAGCCCACAGGCGCCGTTCTGTTCTACTCTCTCTGTAACTGTATAAGTCACACACAAACGAATCTTGTTACACACACACACACACACACACACACACACACACACACACACACACACACACACACACACACACACACACACACACACACACACACACACACACACACACACACACACAAACACACACTCACACTCGGATCGTCTTTGCAACCACCCACAGAGGTTCAGTTCCTTCAGCTGAGCCATGAAGTGTTTTCTCACTGTAGTGCGCTGACCTGCTCTCACTCCCCTATGACCCATATCACTTCTCTTCACACTGGTCCTCTTTCTGTCTTGCCAGCAGCTTGTTGCTACAGCTGACTCATCCAACCAGTCCAACCGGCAACTTAGACTTTAAGATTTACAGCCATTTACATTATTTAAGAGCAAAACAATATTTTTCTCATGATGAAAAACCCTCACTCCTGTCCTGGGTCTTTAAGGATTTTGGAAGTACACAAAATTTCCGAGGAGTGTTCTTCTTACATCTTTGTTGTCGTAAAAGACAAAGTGCATATTTTATTTTATTTATTTTGTACAACAACTACATTAGTTGCTCTGCAGTTATCATTTTCAAAATCGATATCTGAAGTTTCTCGCTACATTTGAGCTCATTGTGGCTTGGTTGAGAAATGGGAAGCTGCCTGTGAATTAAATCAATGAGCAATTTTAATGACGGAAGGAAAAAAATTAAGCGGCTAAACTGGATGACAGTATTTGTTATCTGATATGAAGCAACCTGGATGACAAATATTTCTTTTTATCTCAGTTGAGTAAACTGAGATTCTGTCAAAGATTTATATGAGTATTTGCATGAGTGTGTGTTGATGTGCAAGTGTTAACTCAGGTGTAGGTTTGGACGATGCAGGTTCTCATGGGCTTGCTCCCTTTGAAATTAGGTTAAGTGTGTGTGTGTGTGTGTGTGTACTGTAGTGCTGTAGGCTACATCCAGACTCATCTGTGTCTCTACAGGTTATTAACTCTCCTATTTTCACTTCATTATATGAGTCAATGATCTCTCTGTTCTCTTGTAGGAGTATTAAGTGCTTCACTCTGTACTCCAGAAAATGTAGCTTCCAGCAAAATCCAAGCCAATAAATCTTAACACCCCTAAAACTTGGTCTCAAATCTTAAATATTTTTCTATAATTTAAATGTTTATGATTAAATAAGTTGTCACCTTAAGATTTTAATGAGTATCTAGGGAAAGTGAGCAAAGAACCCTGTTACCGTCATCAGATTTTATTTCCAATATTGCTAAATCCTCATTGGTCCAGGAAAGTATGTCACATTGGAAGCCCTGCCCACTTCAAACCAGTGAGGATAGCATAGTTAGAAAACTTAAATACAGAAATCTCTTGCATGAAATAAACGCAAATGTTTTATCTTGGGCACAACATTTTTTTTTACACATGCACTGTATGCTCATTGTAGTTGATGGATAAAAAAGATTTTCAGAATAAAATATACGTAAAAAAGTAATTAATCCATGTTGTGAGGCAACAGACTTTCATCTGAGGAAATCTGCAACTGTGGCTTGATACTTTAATGAAGGAGTGACTGTGTTGTCTAGACGAGTGGGAGGTGTAGAGATCGCTCCTAGAAACACAGCGACAGAGAGCCTGTCACCCACAGATAACTATGTTTGTACTATTGGCTAAAGCGAGGCAGTACCCTTCACTTAGCAGTATGAGTTAAAGTCAGAGTATTTGGTGCTGAGTTTATGACAGGACTTTTATTAAGGGTCTGGAGACTGCGGAGGCTACTGAGTGCTGTAATATACAGGAACTGAAAAACATCAGTTGTCTCACTCCACTAATAAAGGAGTGTAGTTGGAATAGATACTCTCCGAATATCCCCACAGTTACCTAAAGAATATAAACGCTGCTTTCTTCTCAGCTATTTCTTGTCCTAACCTTTTCTATCAACAGTTTTGAGGGGCTTGGGTTCATATGCTGTAATGACCATGTGCTGCCAGTAGACACATTCATCTCTCTGTGCTTCCTATTCTGGACCCGTGGTTCATTTTGCACGCCAAACTGTTTTCTGGCGGGCCAGTGTGTCACATGTAGTCAGGATTTAATACTGAAGGGTTTTCCCTGGCTCTCAGAGAGCATGAACTGTAACCTCAGGGTGGTGGATTGTTCATGGGATTAGACTACTGGATTGACTAGTGTAGATTAAACTTCATACATTTTTTACAGTCTGACACTTTGGATTAGCATTTACAATGTGGCATTTGTTCCTTTGGTATCTTTGGACGTCTTTGAAGATGCTGCAAATCAATGAGCAGGACTGCTTTGAGTCAGTGAATTTGCTGATCAGTCTCTCCATCAATCTATTTATACCTTAGTCCATAAAGTGTCTGAAAATGCAGAGGTGTTTGCCAGAGTTCAAGATAAAGTCATCAAATGTGTTGTTTTGTTTGACAAACACACCAAATCCCAAAGACATTTAGCTTACAGTGATATAAAAGAGAAAAGCAGCAAATCTTCACATTTGAGAAGCTGATAATTGTTGCATCGCCTAATCGGTTAATTGACAAATCATTGCTGCTCCAAACTGTTTTGTAGCACAACTGTATTTTTATATCACATCTGTAATAAAGATTTTACTATAATAGTGAATCCACCATCTATAAATAAAGCTTGAATGATCAGCACACAAATCTTCAGTTTTTAAATTGTTAATCTGTTGCACACTGAAAACTAGTGAACAATACTGAAAGCATTGAACATTACACAGTTACACGTGAACAAAATGAAATCACAGTCCAGCTCTAATAGAGGTTTCTCTCCCATCGCCTTGGAAACATAAGCCGATCTGATCACAGTTAGAGGCCCTGCAGGAGGAGAGGACCAGTGGAACCTGAGATACAATGAAAAACACACAATGCCTGCAGTAGGCTGAGGCTTTGTTTCACACTTTTTTTGTTGGAAATACAATATTCTTCTTTTGCTAGCAACTGAATACCTTTGTGCATCTTTTGATGGGTTTAAGGTGTGAACTTTGAGCACCACAGGGTGAGCTCACAGACTGGGAATCTGTGTCTTATGACTGGGAGTCCCTCATGTTTGTTGCAGGAGGTGGTCACTTGACTGGGCTAAAAGTGTGCGCATGCTAGTGCAAGTACATACATGCAAAGACAAGCACATTTAAACACACAAATACACAGAAATCACACCATGAAATGCACACCCAGACACATGGACGCCAATACACAGACATAGACACACACCTGTGAGACAGACAGGCAGGCAGACAGACAGGCTGCATGCAGACACACAGACACACGAGAACAGAAGGAAAGTCCCTGCTGTGTGGATGTGATGTGTGTGGGTGGGTGGCCACGACCAGTGGCCTTTGGCTTTGAGTCCGAGGTGGGCTGAGAGTTTGTGTTCCACCCCCTCAATGCAAAGACACAAAGAAAGGCTCTGTGTGAGAAAAGAGACACAGCACGATAAGACGAGGAGGACAGAGGTGCAGAAAAAGGGGAAAAAGACAGAGAGAAATGTCAGAACAGTGATTCCTGGGACGTGTCAGTTAGATATGAGATGGACACATTTTTTTTTTTAAAAAGGCAAGTTGAGGAGGGAAGATGAGCCTGAGACTGAGAGATAGGAGACAAAAGGATGTGGAGAGATGGAGAAAGACAGATGGGCAGAAGGAAATCAGCAGAGAAATGGAGGGTGGCCAGATGGAAGTCTGCTCCCAAACTTCTGACAGCTTGTGGGAGGAATTTCTTTGGAGGGGCTCTATTTCTGATTAGTGTATGTGTGTGTGTTTGGATATGTGTGTGTGTTATGACAGTCTTGTCCTGTTACATAGTTAATCATAGCACAGCAAATATGAACTCCTCCTAGTTTACATTACTCACTGTGGGTGTGTTCCACTCAGCGGCTCTATTTTGAGTTGATCTATTGTGTGAATATGTGTGTGCGCTCCCCATTACACCCATAGTTTGTCTGTAATGCGCCTTGAAACCCCGGCGTGTAACGGCTGGAAGTCAGTGCTGCCAGCTGGTCTGGCCAGCAACTGCTGATCTGGATTCTGCTCTTAAATCCCTTGCAAACGGGATGGCTCGCTTCAGGAGCCGTTCTTGGATCAGGAGCAAGGAAAAGTAAGCCAGCGGGGCAGAAAGAGGTTGCAGACAAGAATGTGTGTGTGTGTGTTGGTAAATTAAAGCTGGTCTCAGTCCAGCATTTAAAGGAGGTTTGTGCTGGATTGATGTAGTGCTATGAGCCAGGATAAGAAGGATAAGCTCAGAATAACGAACAATTTTTTAGCCTGTGTGTGTGTGTGTGTGTGTGTGTGTGTGTGTGTGTGTGTGTGTGTGTGTGTGTGTGTGTGTGTGTGTGTGTGTGTGTGTGTGTGTGTGTGTGTGTGTGTGTGTGTGTGTGTGTGTGTGTGTGTGTGTGTGTGTGTGTGTGTGTGTGTGTGTGTGTGTGTGTGTGTGTGGGTGGGGGTGTGTGTGTGTGTCAGACAGCTCCCAGCTGTAGAGGGCATGACGCCAGACCCAAAGTCAACCCCTATTGTCACGGTAACGGTCGACCTGCCGTCTGCTCGATCAGCATAATTCTCTCTGTCTCTCACTCTAGCTGTCTTTTTTTACTGTCTTTTATTCTTTGTCTCCATCACTTTCTCTTTTCCTCTCTCTCTCTCTCATCTCACTTCTCAGTGTCTTTCTACTTGTATGTCTTCTTTTAATCAGCGTTCATCAGTGTTTCTTGAAGAGCTACAGATAGAGACACACAAACAGGAATGATTGATGAGGGGCCACACACACACACACACACACACACAAACACACACACACACACACACACTTTAACGTGCGCACACACTGCAGTGCAAGGCTGCTGCTACTGTTATTTCACACATCCTGGCTTTTATTAGAGTTTTCCCCTCTCACTGTGTTCCACTTGTGCGCTTGTTAAAAAGCTTTATATATGTAAACACATGGCATATAATACTCACACCTCTTAGCAGGCTGTAAACTTGCTCATGCTGATTAAAAAACACTTTTGCTTACATTTTTATCATCTATCACACTATTTTTTCTTTGCACACACACACACACACACACACACACACACACACACACACACACACACACACACACACACACACACACACACACACACACACACACACACACACACACACACACATATTTAGAAAGAGGTTTCAGAAATCCATGGCAGCACCTGTAGTGAGCAGACCCCCAGTGGGATTTGGTGGGCGTGTGGCCAGATTGGGCTCCTGGTGGGCTGCCAGATTGGCTGTCAGCACATGAACTGAACTTTGTCTTCACCCATGTCTCACTGTCCAACCTGCCCCTTGTTGGATTCCTCATTCTCTCTCCTGAGAGTCAGGCTTGATTTCTATGAGAAATAAATCTAACACCACTGGAAAATCATAACCCAGAGAGGTTTATTTCTCTTTATAAAATGACAGCGGTACATCATGTGGTAAAGAAAGCAAAACATGTTTAGTTAGAAAAATGAGTCCCCTGTATGCTGTCTCTTTTCTTAGGGTCACATTATTCAGAGACCCTCGCAGGATTAGGCCTGAGGGAAGAAGACTGTGGACTGATGAGCAGTCACAGGGCTTCAAGAAAAATAACAAAAAGATGTAATTATTTCACATGGAACTGTAATTCTACCATAACAAAGCAGCTGCCAAGTCCCAATTACTGTAAGCAGTGATGCAGGTGTCCTTTTTCAGTAGTCTTTCTTATTATTATCATTTAAATTAATGGCATGTGAGTAGCAGTCTGTGCCTCATTTATGGCTTAGCCAGTCACAATTGAGGAGTGGAACTGTCCTTATTAAACAACAACAGCCCTGGCAGTGATGATACATATAAAATATAAAACAGAGAGACAGCACTCCAATTTGACTTTTTAATATTGCCACAAAAACGTCAAATTGGAGTGCTGTCCTAAGCCTCTTTTACACAGCCTGTTCAAGCTGTTCTGTTTAAAAGGTGCGGACATGGAGTTGGGAGCAAGGTTGCTCCGCCAATAAGCCGGCTACGAAGGTAGTCACAGAGCCGGGTCGACTTCTGTGTGTGAAAGGGACAACTGCCACGGTGGGACAGTGAGCTGACAGAGAGCTGACTCTATTGTGTTACATGTCACGCCTCTACATCTGGAACACTGTCGTCATGCTTATTTGCTGGTCTTCTTTAAGGCTATAATGTAGGATGTCCGTATTAAAGAGCCTCAAGTTTCTTTTTTTTATGATTAACTACATTGAGGACGCAGCACCCAGTCTTCAAGATCTTATCAGGAGATGAACTTGTTGTGTCTTATTTTACATATAAAATCAATTATTTGGCAGAATACGTACAAAAACTGGAACATAAACAGTATGTACACATGCATGCACACACAACCATGATGTATGTTCTCAATCGCAGTTGAGAGTCCTATAGTACCAAATATAGACATTAAGGCAGCATGTCTTATATTTGGAAGCTGAAAGAAAGAAAGAAATGTTCTCCACCTCACCCAGGGGAGGTCACTGTTGAAGAGACACGTGTGTTTTGTCAGCATGCTGTTTTCACAACCCTGTACACAGATATGACACAGCATCCAGTATACACACTTAAGTGCAGATACACACGTGCTTCCATCAACTATCTGCAGGAAGTGAAGCTATTCTTTAGTATCAAAGCGGAATGATAAACATCTGAAAGCGGGGGTCAACGAGTTTATGTTGCAGTTTCTTGTGTGTGTGTATGTATTGATGAAGATATATGTGTGTGCGCGTGTGTGTGTGGACATACCTATATGTCTGCATCAGTGTGTTTACATTATTTGAGTTTTGTCATCGTGTGTATGCATGTTGGCTAAAAACTGAACATTCTTCTTTCCTTCCCCGCCAACAGCTGTTTGTCAAACTGCTGTCACCAATCAGGTTTGGGGGAAAAAAAACAACACTCACGTGCACACACACACATGCTCTCTCTGCTGAGTGTGGCCCTACCTGTGTGAGTTTTTAAAAAGCAGGTTCAGTCACATGTCAGAAGCCCAGTTTAAACACTGTAGCAATGGCAAACATGTTCCCTGGCAGTAGATAAATACACTTACACTTCTTCCTGACATTCAAACTAGACTCTCTACTGTCTTTAGAAATCATGAACAGTAATAGATTTAATTGTGACAACCTCCTCTGAACAAATTTCAGATTTTAGGTCCTAAAAAAGATGTCCTGCAGTTACTTTCTTGTGCTTCATCAGCAGGCACACAGTGTATTATTTGCATTGCGATATTCAAGTTAGATGGTTTACTCAGCATGAAATACTTAACCGCTAACATGCCGGGCTGGATTTCAAATTGTGCCTTAGAAACTAGTAGTTTTCTACAAATCAACATTGAACTGCATAAAAGAAAGTTAAAGTTGTATTTAAAGGGAACATTTAACTTTCAACTCTGCACACTTCACGTGCAAGTTTTAACACATTACCTGCAGTCCTCTTTTTGCGCCATCTGTATATGATTTTAAGAATACCGTACTGTGCGTGAAAAGTTCAATGCATATTCAAACCACATCTGGCCTCAGGTCTGCTGGACTAGCTCCTCCACTCAGGC
This sequence comes from Scomber scombrus, assembly GCF_963691925.1. Taxonomy (NCBI): domain Eukaryota; kingdom Metazoa; phylum Chordata; class Actinopteri; order Scombriformes; family Scombridae; genus Scomber; species Scomber scombrus. Next base: position 15,541,008 of record NC_084986.1, read on the forward strand.
ATGACTGATCAGGAATGCACGGAATCGACCGCACCCTCTCTCCCCTTTAACCACTGGACGCAGCCCTCCTGGGTGTGTGTGTGTGTGTGTTTGAGTGTGTGAATGCCCTACTCAGATTACCGGAGTTCATTTGTCTTGTAAGCCACAGTGCCACTCCTTTCTCAAACTTTTATTCTTTTCATGGTATTGGTATCAACTCATTCCTCGCAACATATTCTCCTCCTCTCTTTTTCTCCCTCTGCTTTCTGTCCTTAACGTTTTCGGTCAAGTAGACTAACATAGTGGAGGCCCCTCACCTAATAAATCTACTGCATGAACAGAGAGAGTCCTACATATGAACTGTACACATCATCATACACGCACAAGCTTTCATGCTGGACTCGGCTGTTTCACAGATGTGGCTCAAACGCACAACCAGTCTGCATTTCCTCGTCCTTTGTCTCAGTGCATTTGTTTAAAAAAGTGTGTGTGTGTGTGTGTGTGTGTGTGTGTGTGTGTGTGTGTGTGTGTGTGTGTGTGTGTGTGTGTGTGTGTGTGTGTGTGTGTGTGTGTGTGTGTGTGTGTGTGTGTGTGTGTGTGTGTGTGTGTGTGTGTGTGTGTGTGTGTGCGAGCATTAAACCCCACATTCTCTGGATGTGGACTCTGAAGTAGAGATAGACACAGCCTGACTTATAGCCATACTTATGCCCGGAGTCAGCTGCTGCTTTGGGTCAGGGGCGGGAGGTCAAAGGTCATTACCTGCTAGACTTTTCTCTTTATCTCTGTGGATAAACCGCACTCAGACATGACTCTTTAGATACACACATACACAGTCTTAAGTGCATACACACAGGAGGGGTGCCTGAGAAGGGTTCTTCCAGCTAAGCCTGCAGCTTTTACCCAAGAATAATGGAATTAAGTAACACACACATACACACACACACACACACACACACACACACACACACACACACACACACACACACACACACACACACACACACACACACACACACACACACACACACACAGTGCTTTCTGCTGCAATAATAATTGTTGAAATAATGGAGCACGTGGCCAGAGGAATGAGGGGATTTGTCTTCTAACCAGAGTGAATTGACAAGAGTTGACTTCAGGCTTAGTCCATGTCTAATTTGTAGCTCAACAAGACCCTGTGTTAGTTTGTGTGTGTGTGTGTGTGAGTGTGGGCTGCACCATGGGGACCACCTGTAGGCCTTGAATGTTTGAAAAGGCAGTGTTATCTAAGTAAAGATTGCTATCTTTGCACACACACACACATACACAACCCATAAAGACACTATTATACTTTATTCCCTTCAGGCAGTGAGATAGTGTTGTTTATTGACTTTAGACTGATACTAAAAAGCGTGAAGCATGTACACACAAACACACGGACACACAATTTTCCAGCCCATTTAACCTAACAGTAAGGCTACACTGATCAGTGGAGGACTGAAGACAAAGTCATTTCAGGCTGATGACCCCCTCGTGTGGTCAGAGATGGTAATTACACATCAACAAGGCTAAAATGTTCAAACATTGGCAAGTATGATGTCAACATTATTAAAGATGTGAGATAATTCTATAATTTGCTGATGCAGCTTTTTGAAAAAATAAACATTAGATGTTTCTGTGTAGTTAAAAAAAAAGGAAAAAAAAAGAACTATGAACGACGACTGAAGAATTATTTGATTTTTGTTGATTGATTAATCAGCTAATCATTTCAACTTTAACACATATAACCTATTAAAACAGATAAATAATGGGATATTTAAAAAAATCAATACTAAATCATTAGTATCTTTTCCTGTGTTTAGAATTAACAGCAATTAACAACAGGCTTCAAAGAGGGAGTCGAGGGCCCATCACAGTGCTCTTCACTACCAGCAGAGGGCTGTTGCTGGGTTACCAGCCCTGCCCTGCCCCGCCCCCTGGAGGTCTGAAGTTGCTAGGCAGCTAACCTGATAGAGGGACATGTTACACTGTGTGACTCACTTTTTCCTCTTGCTCTTTATCCATTATCATGTTGATTACACACTTTTTCTCTGTCTTTATCTCATCCCCTGTCATCCCCTTCCTCCTTATACTGCAGTTTGATCATGATCCAGTTACATCAGAAAGTGTTTTCTTCATTTGTAGAGATGGCCAGTGTGTGGAGGGGTAAATCTTGCTTGTGTGTGTGTGTGAACATGCTGATCCATGGCACCAAGACACTGCACATCCTACAAAAATGATCTAAAGGTCGACCTCACCCCACCCTTCCACCCCTCCATCATTCTCAGTGGCAGTTTAAGTGCATCATGCCACCATATGAGGTTAGTCTGGGTCTTTAGTGACCCTATTGGGGCTCAGATGGCTAAGTGAGTGAGTTGCTCCAAACACACACAGACACACACACAATGCATATTAACTCATACAGTGTATGCAGACAAATACTTTGCTTGTACACATAAACACATGAATAACCCCACGCATCCATCACTCTCCGACACTTGCACCCAACACAACAGAGCCCCTTGTGTGTTACTGTCAGTGTGAATGACACATTACTTCTTTGCAAAGCCTCATGGGAGTCTGTAGCAGTTGCCCGCACTTTTTGCCACATGCACTCAAGGTATCGCAACACAATTTAATGTTGCTGACAGTGAAGGACACTTGTAGGGCAAAGTAAAGCCTTTCCTACCGAGGCATTTAAGTGAAATGATGTGTAACCCTATTTGCACATGTTAATCTATCACACTTCACACAAACAACTTGCGTTTTCCAGAACAAAAAAAAAGAGAAAACAAAGTCATTGGAGGAATTAAGAGTATGTTAAACATATATCGTATATGGGAATTGACATAAAGAATGAGGCGAGGCTGAAAAATGTTGGTCTGAAATCCAGATTCAAGGGCAGTGACAAAAAGATATGTGATGGAGCTAAAGAGTAAGATAAATGAGGCAGTGGGAGGTGATGGCCAAGCTCTCAGGTTCAAAGAGAGAGGTCAGGGTTCAGAGTTTGTAGCTTTACTGGTCAAACAGAAGTCGAGAGGTGACAGCAGATAATACTGTCTGTAGTGTTGTGGGAAGATAAGAGTATGATACAGTGCACAATGAGGGAGGCAGTTTAATGATGTGATAAGACATCTAATCAATATCTAAGTCTTTTGATCAAGGCAAAACCATTAAAGTCAGTTTTGTCTTTGTTGACTCCTCTGTCATAAGTCTGCAAATGTCTTCCTTTTTCCTGCAGCAGGCTTTAAGATATCCTTTGAATAGCTTGTTCTAAAGACACAGTTCCACACATGAGTGCAGTGGAAAAACTATAGACAGTATGTATGTATATGCTTCCTGGTATAAAGCAAACAAATACGCTTGTACATCTGATACGTGTGTCTGTGAGGAGAGGAGTCCCTGCTTCTGTGTTTCCAACAACTTTCCAACACCTCCTGAAGGCACCTAATAATATTAGGTGCCTTCAGGAGGTGTTGGAAACTACAGCACACACACACAGATACAAAGGTCAAGCAGACTTTTCTTGACTTACATTACTTCCCTAGAGGTGTATCCCAATTTATAAAATATCTGATATCTACCCAACAATAATCCTTTAAGCAGAGCCTGGGATCAGTTTTAAATAGAGTTACATGACGTTGCTTCTAAAACCAAACCAGCTGTGTTCTCATAAAGTCAAATTCTCCCCATTAACTGGTGTTGAAAATTTGATTTGGCTTAAAATTTGTCCCCAAACTGTGGCCAATGACAAAAACACACATGTGCCGACACACAAACAGCAACTCTTATATATCCGTCCAAGTAAATACGGGGTGCTGTGGGGTAATAAAAGCCTTCCGCTGTGGTGCAGCTGAACTAAACTGTGTTTAACTGGCTCTGTGAATGTGATACGTTGAGAGACACACTGTGAAACTGCAGGGATTTGGAATTTGGCAGATGCATTGAGCCAGGGCTTTTGTGAAAATGACAATTGCGGGCTAGTGGATGCACTAAATGCTACTTTGCATGTGTGTGTGTACGCGTGTGTTTGTGTGTGTGTCGACTGCGTGCTTTCATGTGTAAGGTCCAGGTAGTCAGGTTTGTCTGCTGTGTTAATCTTTGTGTGTTGCAGTGTTTGGTCAGTGTGTATCGATGTCAGGCGTTGCCAGATTGTGAGGTCTGATTGGGTTACCTGGCAACCAGGTTGCTCTTGTGTCACCTGCCCCTGTCCGTGTCACACAAGCGGTGACATCATGTCAGCATGAATGTGTATATGCACCGAGGTGACAGATATATAATTTTGACAGTTTAGCACATTCTCTTTAATTTTGAGTAAAATTACAGGATTTGGTTTTTTCAGAGACTGATGTGTTATCACCGTAATCAGTGGGTTCAAAGGATCGTCTCAGTCAGTGTATACATGTTGTCTTTTTCTAGCTTAATGAAAAACGTCAGTGAATATCTGCTATTTGATGCCTGTTTGCATAAATCCACTTTATCTTGCTCTTAATGACTTTTAATCTTATCTGGTTTTGTGTCATTTAGCTTGCAGTAACCCAGTAATTGAAGTTGAGTCTGGTCCTTTGTTTATATCGCCTCTTGTCTCCTTTCTTATCATGTTTGAAAGGAATGTCCCATACTGACATTTGTGACCTGTAAAGCCTGTTTAAACAGAAGCTTCTTTGTGGTCTGCAATGTTTCACTGCTAATCAGCCCTGTGACAAGTCTGCTGTAATGATATAATCACTTGTTGACGCTTACTGTTTGTGTCACCATTAAACTGAAAGTACAGACTTCTTTGCTGCTACGTGTCACTTGTAGTGCCTGATGATAAATCTGTTACAGATTTTGTGTGTTATTGAAACTGTTCACTGGTGAAGAAAATGACCAGTATATGGTATATAATATAATATAATATATATATATATATATATATATATATATATATATATATATATATATATATATATATATATATATTATATACCATATATATATATATATATATATATATATATATTATATACCATATATATATATATATATATATATATATATATATATATATATATATATATATATATATATATATATATATATGAATCTGATGCTATTAAGTGTTTACTACACTTTAGTGTTAAATTACAGTATTTCTATATTACAGGGATACAGCTGAAATTATGAAACTATGTTTAAATAGTACAAAAAAACTACACAGCAAAGCAATTTTTTAATGCTTTCTGATAATGTGACTGATGTGTTTAAATCAGTAGTGAGGGTAAATATGGATTTGATCAGGCTCATAATTTTAAATTATGATCAATTAAGAGATGCACAAGATGTTACTTCAAATCTTCATTTTTGCAGTGTACCTCTAGATTATACAGTCAAAAGATAAAATACAGATTGGCTCTTTAAAGACTGATATATGCAGAAACCAAGTATTTGATCAGGGTCTTTGTAGATGCATGATAACTCAGGTAACAAATGAAAGCTAAGCCGCCACTTGAGACCTGACAGAGACTGATATTCTGTTTGGACCAGAAGCAGACATCAAAGCTGTTAAATGTCTGCTGTACCACCACTGATATTTGACTGAACTACATATTGATTATTGTCACAGCCGTTGCTTATCTGTGTGCAGTTTTAAGGAAATGAAAAACAAAGGGGATTTATAAAAATGGAAATGAGGTGCAGTGGAATCAGGATGCTGACCTCTTATTATGACCTTTGACTTTTTAATTCCCTTAGAGGGTTATGGCACTAAAACGGCTTTTCCTTCCTGAAAAGAGGAAATCAATAGACTCTGTGTCTCTTTCTTGCCCTATTTGTATTTTACTCTGTCCTCCATGTTGGCTTGTTGGTGTTAATGATTTTCCTCATCACATGAGATAACTGTGCTTTCTTAAAATCATTTACTCTTATTTCATCCCTCCATCCTTATGTAAACTAACTGATTCCTCCATCCCTGCACTTCAGAGAGTAATGCTGATTAATTATTAGGACTTTGGCCTTATGTGTTATCAGTGTGGACAAAGGTCTTAAAAATGTTTGTGTTAGTGAGTGAAAGTGTGTTTGTGTGTTCCTGACATGCTCGAGCTGGGACATCAGTAGCCGGTAGTTGTCCCCTTGTGTAAACAGCAAGTGCTGAGACAGTAGATTTCCTGTGTAAAGGGAAAAAGAAAAATGAGGTCGGGGACTTGACAGAGCGACAGGGGTTTAAGTCTCGCTTTACACCACATCCTCACCACAAATCTAGGATCAACTTTCAGCTGTGTAGCGGATCCTACAAAAAGGGATCCGTAGTAAGGAACTGTGGCTTCAAAACATGTGTAGACTGAACCCGCTTCCTTCAGGCTTAATCAGGGTTATGTTACTGGAAACAAGGAAGTGTAAGGAATTGATTAGGATTATGGGGTTGCTGGGACACGTGCACTTTTATACACACATAGTCCTGGTTTATTGTCACACCTTGGTGGTCACACACTCCCTCTGCAGTTACACTTGGGTGGGAAAACTCCACCTCCCTAACACACTTGTAGCGCCTCTAAAGAATTTGTTTTTGTCCCCGAGGGCCTCGGCGTGCTATTTTAGCCTTCCTCAACTATATGTTGGGCAGCAAAGTATGTGTTGCATTTTTCTCAAATTGAATATTTCTCATCAAATTTTGAAGACCCATAACTACTTCACTTGTAAAATGACTAAAATCTAAATTTGTGAGTTGCTTCACCCTATTCTTAACATGTTCATGTTTTCTAGATTAGTTGTTTAACCTGTTGTTTCCAGCACCTCAGGCAACATGTGAGCTTTAATAGTGCTATAGTGTACTTTAACAGTCTATTTGAACATGCAACTCATGTGTGCATTAAACAGCTGTCTGTAGTCTGCAGTCGTTTATTCATTAAAATGTCTTTTTAGATGTAAAACAACAAGCGGTTAGGCTTGCAGCGATGTGCAGTAGTGCCAGTAGCTGAGAAAGACTAAAGTTTGTCTCTTTAGGGAGGAAAGGGAGCACCTGAGGGGTTTAAAGACAACGAGGATAACGAAGAAAGTAAACACAGGGATAAGCAGGGGGAAAAAAGGTGTTACGAAGGGGAATTCAGGAGTGAAGGAAGGAGGAAGGAGCGGTTGCCATGCCGGCAAAGGGATGGAGGGGAGGGACAAAGATCAAGGATCACAGAAAATACACAGAGAGAGTGGGAGGGAAGAAGGGAGGGAGTGAGGGGAGGAAGAAGGGACGGGCTGACTCGTATTTCAGCACCGTGGCTACTAGGGTTGGGTGTAATCCTAACCCTGTACTCACAACACACAGTCAACTCGCGCAGTCACACACTTTATACTCTGGAGGACTGGCCAAGAACAGAGTTCAGGGAATCCTCAGCGGCGCATACTTTCTTATCAGCCTGTCTGCGCGTCACGCTGAGCACGTCCAGCAGGTGTGGGCTTCCCTTCCTGATTCAACACAACGCCATCATCAGCCTACTTGACATGCTTCATCCTCACCCACTCATGACAGCTGTGCACCGCGGATTAAAACAGCTGCATACTTTCCTATCAGAGAAGAAGGAAGAAAAAGGAAAAAAAAGGTTTTGAAGAGAAGTTGGATAAAATTCTCTGGAAACCCTGAGAGAGATCATCTTCTCCTGCACCTGGCATCAACACACATAATAGAGGAGCTTGATTTGGAACTTGTGGCGGGAGGATTTCACATGTGAGTGTGTTTGTGCCCGTAAGTGTAAGTATGCATGTAACTTCATCAGGCTGGGAATAGACCCAGGGACGCTCAACCATCTTAACCTCTGGGTCTGGCTTGGCAGTGCACGTCAGCTGCTGTGTGCTAACTACACACACGGTCGTAAACAACAACTACTGACTTGTGATTGAAAAGTCACTTAATGATATTTGGAAATCTCCCTCCACCCTGTCATGAAAAAACAAAGGAATATTACAGCCAACAGTGAGCGTGCACATCCAAGTGTGTCTATGTGCGTGTGTGCAGCAGAGGGGCGGTGATTTTCCAGATTGCTGGATTGTCTAATTACCCCTTTGGGTTTGGGAATCACGCCCGGAGTCTGTAAAGCACAAAGACAAGAGGAGAAAGGAAAGGAGATGATTTTAGTCTGGCTTTTGGCTCGTGACATAGAGATGAAGTGAAGGAGAAAGGGGTTGGAAGTCCGTCAGGGTCCGAGTCGTGATGTGGAGCTGTGCAACTAAATGAAAGGCAAACTGTGCTATGACTGAACTTGCTCCTGGATCTAATTTAATACTGAACATGGAATCTGAATAGTTTGAAGCTTTTTCCCATATGTGCAGATCTGGATGCTGTGTTCAGAAATGTTTGGAATCTCATGATCAGGATTTAATGTTTTCTGTCAAGCTAAGAATCTGCATCTGAGGATTATTATTCCAGATTAAAACTTGGCTTTAAAGAACATTTTGATCCTCCATCCTCCTGTCTTGGACTTACTTCTTCCGTGTGAGGATGAGAGGGGATAGAAGGTCCGCTTCCTTTCGCAAGGAGAAACCGGCGGGCTTGTCTCGGGCTCTCAGCTGGCTCAGCGTGTCCAGCCTCTCCCGCCAGAGCAGACACATCTTCCACAGCCAAAATGAACTCCACGCCATCCACAACCGCCACACAAACTCGCACACTCACCTTCGTGCTGCCAACAGAGACGAGGAGGAGGAGGATGATGATGACAGCTGGGTGTACCAACCTCAGCACAAAATAGGTGAGAGTGGAAAGAAAGAGAGAGGGGGAGAGAGAGAGAAGGGGGAAGAAAAGGAGTTATTAATCCTGTTTGTTATTTCAAAGATGTGTAACAATAGATACACACCCAACAACTCCACATGGTATTAGCATTTTGTTTGGCTGCATCATGTTAGCCAACTCCTCACAATGCTCTGAGCTCATTTGAATGGATTTTTGTTCTCGCTCTCAAGCAGGAAGCCAGCGAATGACTTGTTTACGTGCACAAGCAAAGCATAAAGTGGGTCACTGTCTTTTTATGGCCCCTTGTTCTCCGGCTCCACATCCCATGCCGCTTTCTTGTTTCTTTAAAGGAGCGAGTGGGACGTGCGCGCTGTCAGTGGGGTCAAAGGGCACTTTGTGTGTGTGATAGGTAAACAATGATGTGTCGGGCCGGAAGCAGGTGATGTCACGGGCACCGTGATGTCACAGGCTGGTGGCGATGTGAGTGCCAGGGTTCGGTACCAGGGAGAGGATGCGTGTGTGTGTATGTGGAGGCTTGTGTAGCTCATCGCTCAAGAGTAGCACTTTTTATTCATTACTTCACTGACATTTCTAGTTCAGAGTTGGACATCAGCCTGAGGTAAGAGCGCTATTTATACTTGTTTCAAAACCTCAGAGGTATTTTGTTTCTTGATTAAGCTCATTATTTATTGATCCAGTTGTATGTGTGTGTGTGTGTGGTATCAGTAAGAACATGGGGACAATGGTTGTAACTGTAGCCTAACCTTTACCTGAGAATGGAAAAAGACACCGATGCCACTCTCACAGCTCGCTTCATTAAGTCTGACCCATATTGCAGTCGTCTCCAGCTGCAATGACAGGAGCTGAACTCACAACAGCAAGGACAGCTAGGACTGGTTTGACCCTCTAACTGTCACTTAACTTTAAGCATTCATATTAAAAATGCTTTAAATATTCAGAAAACCGTTATGGAAGTGGTGGTCAACATGTGAAAATTAGAAAACATAGATCTGATTGCTCTCTTTTCACATTGTTATAATATTGACAAAAAGTTCAGGCACGATTCACACACTCAGAGCTTCACATACTGTACATACCGTACATGCTATGTGTCCATGTTTATTGCAATGTGTAAATATGACACTGTTTTGGGACTGTGCACCTGTTAGCGCAATGATTAGTCCCAATAGTTTTTCTCTCTGACATAGAACTAACACAGGTCTATAAGTTTGCATTAGTTTTTTTAGGGATATGAACATTTGATCAAATTCACATCCAGTTTTCAAATCCCTTTTTGAATCTTACATTCAAACATTTGCAAGTAAAGGATAATCACATCTTTGTCAGTTGAGAAGGCAGAAACAAGACTTTCAGTGTTCATAACCTGCGCATACAACCTGAAAATCTAGCTAGCTCATTTCTCCACCACAGAAACAAACAGTCCACTTGTGGGCCTACAGTGGTGTGACAGAGTCATGTGTTTTTTTATTCAGCAACAATCTTTGGCTGAATACAGACTCAAGCTACAGAGAGCACATTAACCAGAGAACATCTACATTTTCATTTGAGCTGAATTAACATTAATAAGCTACAGATGATCTGTCATTTTAAACAGTGAAAAATGAGAAGCTGCTACCTGATACCTCATTAAAAAGAGAGTGGAAAGATAACACATTTGATAGATTTGTCCTCATGACGTGAAGTCAGTCTATCTGTGTTTACTTTCCTTGTACATCTTTACTAAATCTTTTTTTATGCATGTACTGTTGAGGTATCTGATTATAAGTTGCCATTTTATTGCCTCACAGGAATGTGGAGCTTTAGCACTTCAGCACCAGTCCCTCGACTGCCACTGTTGTCGTCTATTGCGTGTTTCAATCCTCGCTAGTCACCCTGTCACCTCTGAACCTGCCCCTTCCTAAAACAGCTCAGAGCTGAACATGGCTGGGATGGTTTGAGGTCCTGACATTTTTTTCTCAAGGTCAGAGGGTAGAAGGATAGAGCAAAGTTATAATGGTTGCACCCGATGTTTGTAAAACAGACAAAATATCATAAGGGTCTTAAATCTTTATTGTTTAGGGCATTTCAAAATGACGGGGAAACTGACAAATATGGTGTAAGATATTTAAATCAAGTATAAGTTTTAAATCAAGATTTATTACATGTATTTCAATTTTCCAGAACGATTAGCAGAAAATACAACTGAGGATAAGCACTGTAAAATCTTCATGGAAGGAATTGTTTATTGATTTGATGATATACGCTAACAACACAGCTGGAGATGGACACAATGCACTAGAGGTTGAAGACAAAAGATTGGCACTCATGTGTCTTTTAAGTCACGTAGTTGTTTTAAAACATATCTTTATTGGTTTTCTACATTTAACGCATATTTGATACATAACTGAACTATCCCCTTATCAAACATATGGAAGTGTATGAAATAAAACTAAAACTAACAAAAAACAAGATTTAAAAATAAATGAAAAGCCAATGATCAAGTTAAGGACAAAGACAACGATTTACAGTGAAAAGAAACATCAATGTTTGACTCTAAGACTTTTAGTTTGCTTTTCATATGCTGTCTCTTACTTTCTCTGTCTGTCTCTGTCTGCCATACCCACAGTCTATATTTTAATATTGCTTGTTGTAGACCAGAGACTGTGTCAGAGACAGGTCAGTTCAAACTATTCTTGCCATAGCACACACACACACACACACACACACACACACACACACACACACACACACACACACACACACACACACACACACACACACACACACACACACACACACACACACACACACACACACACACACAATATACACATAGTGTATGCATACGTATACACTCTGATCACCACACAGAGGAAACGTCACATAAGAATACCTCTCCAGTTTGAACCTGCAGTATTTATAACATCTGGATCTTGCTTCCACATGCCTGCCAGAACCCATTACAAGACACATGGGCAGCCTGTGTGTAAATATAGCCCTAAAATGAGAGCCTGTGGCTCCAAAACCTGCAATTTTGACGCAGTCTCCAGCTTGACTAGTTGGGTGTTTGCCTTTGTTGCCAAGGTAACGGGTGTGCAAGTGAGTGTTTCCTGGTGCGGTCCAGTTTGACCTTCCTATTGGGACAACTCTGAACCAATCATGTGCAAGAGAGCCGTCTGGTGCACAAGCTGCTATTGGCTGTCGCAATAAAGAACTGGTGAACTGTAATTGACTTGATTTATCAAAACTTGAATTGTCACTGCGAGCAAAAAATACATAATGACACAAAACTAACCTTTCTGGCCTGCAGGGCACAGACTTTACGCCAAAAACCTGATGTATTAATTTAGCATGAAATAATCATACCCTGATTAATTTTATGAAAACAAGACTGGGAATTAAAGATAAACTTCTTATATGATGAATTGTACTGCAGCTAAAAGGTCTGTGTACATACATAGTGTACATTATATACTATACACAGATAAGCAGTGCAGATATGGAACTTTTTTTCCCTGATGTCCAATATTGACCATTAGGTCAGAATCCTGTAGATGGCGACAGTTAAGTAATGGATAAAAAGACCGTGTTATCACTGTCTATCCATACTTGCTGTTCAACTCTTTTACTTGTCATATTTGTTGTTGGTTTTTTTTTTTTTTTTTTTTAAATTTCAGCCTGCCTACCTGCCATCAAGATTTAAAGTCATGCCTCCTCTCTGTGTCTCTCTCTCTTTGCCTCTCTGCCACAAATGTATAGAGACAGAAAATGATCTAATCATTCTACTCAATCAACCCTGATCTCTCCTGTATAGATGTCTGAATCAATCAGTGTGTGGGCAGGATGGCTTTTTTCAAAGGGCCTGTCTAGAAATAGATTGGACAGTCGGGCCCCAGCAAGGCTGCTGAGAGCCTTAGGGACCACATACTGTAGATGAGACTGAATCCCTGTCTGTCCTGTATGGCAGCTGGAAGTTTGTGCTTTACATGATTACTTTGCTGCTTCTTATATGCTGTTGTTTATGTGGATTAAGTCACCATGTAAATAAACCTGATGACTCTGATTCTGAATCATTTAGATTTCCGTTACTGGCAAGTATGAGTGCACCATGTTAACACGCAAGTTTGGAGATTTAGAGATTTAGTGTTTGGAAATAATTTTGTGTGTATGCCTCCACATGTGCTGTACATGTCCAGATGTGTGTTTTCATGTCACCTTATTTAGGGCAACAGCATATTGACCTAAATATTAACCATACCTTGGCACACCACCGTTGTGGCAGCCAGAACCAGAATTTGGGTCTCACGTCATAAAATGCCATTAATGAGCTGTTTATGATCTTAGGCTGTATGAAAAGGTCTTTTAGCACATATTTGTCTATGTGAGGTGCTTAGTGAAATTTTAGAGGATTCAGATGAAAACAAACTCTTGCGTAACAGCCGTTTTTGGCGAAGTTTGGACTGGTGACACACACACACACACACACACACACACACACACACACACACACACACACACACACACACACACACACACACACACACACACACACACACACACACAGATACATCATCATTATGTTGTCCATGTGTAAATCCAGATTAGCAGATGATAATTCGCTGTAGGGGGAGATGTGATGTATAAACCAGCAAGGCTTCATTATAAGACAGACGTGGAAATCTGGTGATGTGGCCCACATCCCGTGGCCCACATCCCGGGGCACACAAACACTACTATACATACAAATGAATACTTCATCCTTCATTTAATTATGACCTTCAATTGTGTCTAATTACCTTTCTTTAATTACCTTTTTTTCTTTTCTCTCTTATGTGCTGACAATAACATGGCCGTCTTCAGGTAAGTCACATCTGTTTTCAATGACCCACATAACATCCTTTTCAATCTTTATTATTTAATCCCAGATCAGACCTGCTGCCTGAAAACCTCCACAAAGCCACACATCTCAGCCCAGTTTTAGCCCATATTAAATCTCATTACCTCTCATTTGCCACTATAAACCAAAATCTCTGACACGCACCACCCACCTTTTTCAGCACACTTTGTATCGTTTTGTATGTATCCTATTACCATTGTATTACGGGCTCTAATCCATGAATGCCGTGACTCAACAATGAAAAGGGGAGGCGGAGGAAAAACAAGAGATTATACTGTATTTGTGAACATGATATCAGTTTGTAAGGGGACAGAGGTGCAGGATTATGTTGATAGGATGCACTGATGTTGCCCCAACACAATCCGCAAAGGAATTTAAAGGCCTCATGTACAGCTACTACGATTATGTCATATCATACATCATTTAGCACAAATCCAATCATGTATTTGACCCATATTGTGCCTCCTCTGGGATTTTCTGATTTGATTTAAGCTTACCCAAAGACCCAAATCAGTTTTTGAATGAGAAACCTGGTAGGGTCAGATTCTTTCAATTCCAGGTTTCTTCTCATTGTGTTTCTATCTCTTCACTTTACTGAAGCGTTGTGTTCTTTAATCTTATCTCACGCTGACGCAGAACTCGCAGCACAAAGTAACAATATGTCGCACTGCTTATCGTAGAAGATGTGCAGTACTGACAGAGTTACTGACAGAAGTGTAAGATAAGATATTGTCTTTGTGTAATGTGAGACCTTTGCCATGATTCTTGACCTATAATAGTGTTTCATCCACTGACTGTATTTAGGAAAATGACTACAGCGGTCAGTTGGAATGCCTCTGAATGCAGTGTTCATATCCTGTATTTAAAAAAAGAGGCTGCCATTTAGCCAGAAGACCTGTGTTTCCACACATTTCAGTGCTAAAGTGTTCTTAGTGAAAACCATACAGTGTCAAATATAGTGTAAACATTACAAAATTCAATGTGTTTTTTTGGAGTGGAAGGTTTACAATCAAAGTAAGCAGTTATGTCTTCGTTACTTAGTTGTTACCTACGTCATCTAAATATTTCTCTGTCATCTAAATAGACATTCATACTAACCAGTTCAGTAGCTGGCCCTGCCCCTTAGTAAAGGGAGTGAATAAAAATGGGTTTTTTAGAGTGTCCTAAATGTCAAAATTTACTCTACCAATAGTCAAACATGATTGTTTTAAAAGAGGGAAAGAATTCCACCTCTCTGCATTTACCACTTCAGCTTTGTGAAAGCAGTGATTAGGCAGACCGAGAAGTGTTTCCTCTGAGCCAGGGGTTTTTTTTGTGGTGAATGTTAAAGTCGAAGCCATGTTGCAGCATCCAATTAAGGTGGAGCCTTGATGAAATAAGATTTTATTGTCTGGGTAGGTGGGTCTATTCAGGGATTTGTGTGCGTGTTTGAATTGGCGATTGTTTTCCAGGGCTGTGTTTTGTGGCATTCTCCTTTTATAAACTCATCCTTGCAGAAGGACTCCACATCACTCCCTCACACTACTCTCACACCAATCAGCCAGTAATTGGTGACATCTGGTTGAGGCAGACGTGTCATAGCCTGCAGTCCGTATTGTGGTGATATTAGCATGTTCATAACACACATGCATGCATACAAACTCTGTGCAGACTGTAAAAATGACGCTGTAGTTCACACTTTCTTTTATCTTTTTAGCCTTTGAGCCTCTATAATGCTTTATGATGACATGCATTGCAGTAATTATATAAAGGATTGTAAACAAACATAATAAGATATAATGAGCTAAACAATCACAATTACTTTAATTGCTCCAACACTTTTGCATGAAGAATTATAAAGTGTTGGTGCCACACTGTAATGGATAGTGTCATATAGCCTTTAAAACAGTGTCTGCTTTAAGTAATGCACACAATGTATTCTGCATGTTGCTTTTGTGATGCAGGTATCTACAATAAGGCTTGAGATCAGGCGATGTCACAGCAGGTGCTGGGAGTGTGAAGTCTGTGCTGATCAGTATAATCAGTGCAAGTTGTGTTTGATGAATAACTGAAACCTGCATGCTCCTAATAAGGTAGACCATTACCCTGCCCAGTTTATTGGTCCTACATTATTGCTTCTGTGACTTAAAGCTTTAACTAGCTGTATTTTTGCAGTCTAAGAGAAAGCCAGGCCTCATTGGAAATCAATGTCATTTTGTATGCAGCTATCTAGTCTAGAGTAACTCTATGTTGACGCTTTTGTCACTGTCGTTGGATTTTGGCATCTTACATGCCTCTAAAAGGACACTTATCCTACAGTGCTAATTGTGTATTGGTTTGCTATTGGATATTTTTTTAAGGCTTTGCAACCTTGTGTCCTGGCCTGCTACTTTTTCAACAGAGTCACAACAACTTCCTTTTGTGCTCATTCTGTTGCTCTCTAAAGATCTTTATCACTTCTTATCTGTGTGTGATTTTTGACCTCTTTGCTCGTCTCATAAATTTCAAATTCATTTTATGCTTATAGGAATATTGTTAGGACTCAGACCTCTGCACAGTTTAGGTGATCTGCAGTATGAAGTTCTGCAGTTAAACTCTATGAAGTTGTTCTGGACAGCAGCAGCAGCTAAATACCTAAAGGCAGATGATATTTTGTCTTGATCATGCTTCCACAGTCTGTGTGCGAGTCAGTGTTTCTGTCTCTCATCCCTTTTGACGCTGCTGGCCATTCAAAACGGCCAGCATGGAGGGTTTGGGATGCACTGAGCTTGTAGCTGCTCCTGATAACAAACAGTTGAATTGTAGGGATTAAAGCGATTATATTTGATCAGGGCACAATGGATCGGCCTCAAGCCGGGGCCCCCTGCCTCTCTGAACTGCTGACTGTCCAGATTCTCTACAATCACAATCCTCTATGAGGCTCGCGCTCAGTGTTTTTGTAATTTTGTTTATATTTCTATCCCCAAAGTGTATAGGTCATATTTTAATATATTACCATGCTAAATACACCGAATATTTACATAAACGCATGTGTGTGCACTTTTGTATCCGCATTAAGGAGACCAGTCAAGGGGCTTGTGGGTGACAGCAGCTTTGAGAGTTTTAGATGAGGTTGGACTTCTGGCTCTCTACCTCTTAACAGAGATGGATAGGAGAAGGAGGGGGGCGGTTGTGGTAGAGAGACATACAGAGAGACAGAGAAAGAGAGGGGAAGCAGAGCGATTGGGATGGGGGGGGGTCACAAAGCAGTTTCCTGCGGTGTAGAAGTTGGCTAGCTGCCACTCAGAGCGCGTGCACGTGTGTATGTGTGAATGGAGAGAGAGAGAGAGGGAGGGAGATGGAGAGAGAGGCAACGGGAGAGAGGAGTGTATGTGTCAGGATCTGTGTGTCCGTGTGTGATCGCTTTGACCGAGCGGCGTAGAGAGAGAGAGAGAGAGAGAGAAAGAGAGAGAGAGAGGAAAAGAAGAGGAGGGCAAGAAAGAGGAAAGAGTGCAAAGAAAAGATGAAAAGACTCAGTATTCGTTTCTTGTGATCACATGGGGAAATAAAGGAAAAGCAATGTTCTGTCTGAAAGGTAAGTGTAACTGTATGTGTGTCTGTGCTGTACATGAATGTGTTTGCATTTGGTGTTAAACCCGGTGTGAGTGTGTGGGGCTTTCCCCCACAGACTTTGTGAGACAAAGAAAAGTTGAGCTCCATCTCTCTCTCCTCTGTGGAAAGTAATCTCTGTCACAGCGGCTTCCTCCACACAATATCCTTCCTCATGTGTTTTTCTCTAGTGAAGGAAAACTTCCCTCTGTCTTTCTTTAATCATCTCTTTCTGAATGGTTCAGGTTCACTGACTTGAATCCTACCTCTCCTTTTCCTTTTTTCTTTTTCGCTATCTGCTTTATGACCGCTCCTCTTTCCAGTTGCTCTCCGTTTCATTTATGCACACCTCACCGTAGAAGCTTTGAATCTGTTTGCTTTCTCAAACTTGGGAGCGGAGACGAGTGATGTGTAGAGCGCTGTGTGCATATGTGTTTGTATGTGCGTTGTCCACAGTAACAGCTGGTGAAGCAGCAGTTGCTGGGCTGCTGTCCTGCAGAGTGAGGCCATGTGTTGGCTATTACTTGACTGACCAGTTAAAGTGAGATAAAGGGAAAACTGGTTGCTCTTTTACTGGCAGCCTCATTTTGCATTTTGTCTGGTCTTACATACACTGTTTAGCACTTGTTTATGCCCATGTTACAGTATACTGTATGACCCTGTATGAACTCCTCTCTCTGTTTTATACACACAAGTACACACACTGACTGCATCATGAAACATGCTTAAAAAATGGAGGTATAATGCTGTTTGTAGGCACCATGATGCAGTCCTTATTTTGGCATTTGGAGTTTTGTATCCAGCTGCTTCCATCATGTTCTTTTGGTAGATAGATGCAGGTCAGAACATCATGTTGGTGTAATCATCTATCAGGGATCCCTCTCTGTGCAGATACATATTATCTAATACATAGAGAGATATATATGCATACATACATATACACATATACATATGATAATACCCTTAGCAAAGTTGTCATTTCCACTGTTAGAAATGTTAGAAAGTCCTGCTCATCAATTCTACACAGTTAGAAGTGTTTTTATTTCCCCGCAACGGTCAGCTTACATCTTAATGAGCACAAAATGAACTCCTCAAGAGCAGAAAAAGATTTAGAAAATGTGTGGACTTGTAATTTGAAAAGTATGTTGAAACTCAAAACCTACAACAACAGTAAGTTTTCAACAGTCATTTTCATCTGCACCTTTGGCACAAACTGCTCTTACCTCAGAAATGAGGAGATTTTACTTCTTGAGTAACCAGAGTGTTTTCTGTTTCTGCATCTTGTAGATTTATGGCTTCCAGAGATGAGGTAATATAAACTGAACACTGTAACTATTTGTGGCAACGTCCCAGTTCATCAGCTGTATGCAGTAATTTATGTTGTCAGTTACTCATTTTCCACACCGTGGGACTGTCCAAGTGGTCAGACTTTGGAAAATGGAGCAAAACAGATGTGGGAGTTCTGATTTGTTGAATGAGGGAAATTAATATATTTAGACAAGATTGTCAGATTTAACTTTGTATGTTTGACTTTGCGTGCTTTAACCTGATGACCCAAACTGATTGTACAGTAGCAGGAACGTCTTTTCCTTCATTAACACTTCATGCACACATTGTAAAGTGTCTATAAGTTGTTTTTCTTCTCAAGCTTCCAAAGACATGACAAACTGACCCAAATACTGTGATTTAACATCGCCCACCGTGATCCGACCAGTAGATTACTTTTGGTTGCCAGTTACAGATCGCCTGCTTATGTTATGATTTAAACAAGCCCTCTCGGCTGGGGTTGCCAACTCGGGGGCAGATGTGACACATTTTCAATCCATGTTCTTCCACATCCAGCTGTGGCCACAGTGGATTCTCATCTGTTTTAACTACACACCCCTCCCCCCCTCCCACCTTGCTTTCCTGCAGTAAAGCTTTACATATTAGTGAAAGCACTTTGCTAGCTAGCCAGACCGGCTCCTGGTGTGGCTTTTTGGGTGTTACGTAAGTTATTCCTGCACTTGAGCCCCACTCGAGCAGAATATCTCAGCCCAGAAAGCCGACATTCGATGAGACTGAGTAGGGATTAGTTGGAGTGATTTTGGAGACCTCATCCTTACTTAAATTAGAAGTTTCCTGCAGTGTTGTGGTTTTGGAAATGCAACATGGCTGTTCATGTTAGTGACTGTAAGTCCAGCAAACATTATGCAGAGAATGAATCCGACCTTCTTAATGTGAGGTCAGTTCAGGTCAAATCGGGCCATGTCCAATCTGGAGGAACATTTGGTTGGATGAGTGGGACTCGCTCCAGCGTTCCTGGTTTGTGTTCAACCGCTCTGATTGCAGTTTACTCGGATGTGTGAGCATCATACAGTAACGGCTTCAGATGTTTTGGATGTGGTCAGCAGTTGAGGGGAAAGGGCACATGTGCCGATTCAGCCATATCTTCTGCAAGTCTGAAACATTATCCAATTTGAATGAGTTTGTTTAATGTATACTGTAAGTCATAATGAGAAATGTTGTAAGGCATATTTAATGACTAAATGTATGTTTGTCATTGATCCATGGTATATAGTAGATATTTAAGCCATTTAATACCTTGTGTTGAATGTGATTATTTCAACTGAAAGGTTGAATATGAACACAGGACCATGTCAGTTTATCATATCTGAATTCTTTTGAATCTTATGGAGTGTAATCAGGTTTAGCTTTCAAAGTACAAATAACTAGAGCTCAGTTTATAATATCTATAATCACCCTTTATTGGCTTACAAGCAAACACTGCAGTTTTTAATGGCAGCCCAATTAATGGTCACAACCTGTAACTTCAATCTGAAAATGAGATGTGGATTGAATCTTTCACTGAGCACAGACAACAGCTTTCAGAGATCATGTTAACCAAACAACAGCCAAAAAAGTCAAAATGAATTAGTGGCATCTGATACATAATCTGCTGGTGATGGGGAGGTTGTCATTTAACCCCTTAAAAAGTGGCTGTTAGTTGAGGGTAAACATGAGAAGCTGTTACCTGAATGTCTAGAAACAGTATCCCTAATTTCAGTTTGGTGTGTTAGTGTGTATGTGTGTGTGTGTTATGGAGGCACGGAGTCACAGTATCTTTATTTATTCTTTAATTGAAAGACGTGCTGAACATATAGAGATGTTTTTGAGCATCTTTGTGTGTACAATCAGTGCATCCTACATGTTTGTGTGAATTGAATTCCAGGAATTTGTGTGTGTGTATAAGTTCCACACACCCTTGGGAAGGCAGCAGGAGCCGTGTTAGATTCGGCCTGCAGGGCAGTGACCCGTATAGCTAAATGTGTAAACCTATATTTAACTGTCGTGGCATTTCACTTCAGATTCTCACGACCTGTTCTGTACCTGCACAACACGCTGACTTTAGGTAGCGAAGCACAGATATGGACAAAAATGGGTAAGTGATTAGATCATTAGAAACATTTATAATTAAAGCATCTGAATTGTATTATTGGCCTATTTTTGGCTTCATTTGAACATCTTTCAGTACTTCTAAGTTAATAGTAATGTTGTCCATATTGGCTGATTTGCACTTATCAGTTGCATTTTTCATTCTTGAAACTAAAATATCTTACAGTGCAAATGTACTGCTAGTTTACTGCTAATATACTAGCCTACATTTGCTAAGAAAATGTCACTTTATCATGTGTTTACATAAGAAATAAATGCAACCTGTTGGGCATTTCATCTTGTTGGGAGGAAGTAGCACAAATCTAAATCAGAGTTTTTGACTTTTAGGAATCATTGCAAAGTTGTTACTAAAAAAGTTGTCGACAACCATTTTTAGCAACCTCATTAAACTCGCTCCCTTGTTAACCTATTTGAACTTGCGCGAGGACAGTCTTTCAATAACCGACGCACCTGTGCTGTGTGTCTGGAGAGACTGTGACCTATTGACCCGAAGCTGACCCACTACCTGCCCTCTGGCCTTGTGGGTATAGGCGTTGATGGATGTTCTCACACTCGATGTGGCAGGCTGCTTATCTCCAGCGGAGGGGAAGAGAGGAGCGGTGAGGACAGGAGGGAGGTGTTGACAGTGTAGGTAGCAGTGTAGCTGTCAGGAGCTAATAACTAATTCACAATGACATGGCTGAATGTTAAGAGTTTTTTTGATAGTAATTTATTTGGATTTGCTGCTTATGAATTCTGTCACATTGAGGTATTTGTATGTTTGTTCCCGCCTTCATCTTGATCTAAACAAGTCTGTAGTCAGAGTCACCAGACGAAGTCAGATAAGGCAGTTATGAACTCCACCTAAAATCAAGTCCAGCTATGTGTTAGTGTTGGGAAGGCAGGTCTTTATATTTTCTACTGTGAATGTGGATTTGAAGAATCTGGATCTTTAAGTAATTATTGGCAGCTGATAGATAATCATTTTCATATCCAGCTTACTTTCCCTGCCAAGTTTAAGTAGTTGTTTCTGGGCTTGTTTAATAATTTAAGTCTATCAGCAGTCCTTAATCGTCATGTGTTTAAGGTAGTGTTTAAGGTGGAAATGAGGTCACCTTGTCTATGTGTTGTGCATTTATGTATTAGTAAATCATGCAAACTTTTAAATTAGAGTGCTGACTGGTGTCTTCCATAGAGGAGGAGCTTTCTGGTGTTTAGACAATGGATGGTGAGGATCTATTGACTGTGAATGGACCTTGACAGGACTCTAGTGAGCCTTTTGTCTTCTTAAAAGAGCTTATAAAACACTAGCTTTTTGGATAGTTTAGAAAGTTTAGAAGAAGATTAGGAGTCAATAAGGGGGACTTAACTTTATTTTCAGTATGAGATGATGAATCTGCAACAAAAGTTATGTAGGAGGCGAGTGTTTAGCTGTGAGGTTTCCAGTGACAATGCTGGAAAAGTTTTGTCGTGGCTGAAGTTTGCAAAGACAATGGGCGACTCCCTGTGGATGACTTCCCCAGACAGAAGACTAACACAGCATGCAGGTGCTCCTCTCAATCCATTCAGGAACATGTGTATCCATGGATACAATTGTGGCTTTTCCAAATCCTTCCGCTTTAGTCAACCCCCCCCCCCGCTCCCCACAAACACACACACAGAAACCTGTGTGTACATGTGACAGAGAGTATATAGTATATATACACACACATACAAGCACCATTCACTTGACAAATGCTGGTAAAATATGGCTGGTAGATTTGCTTCACTCACCAGCCAAAAAAACGATAATCTATTGAGTAGTTAGTAACATTTAAACATTCGGCTGTTTACACCCTGCACACAAGCATGTAAACAAAAACACACACACATACACACAGTATCCACTGTCCCAACTTGAACCCAGCATGGCTCTTGAATTGTTTGGAAACTAATAGTGAGCACGCACACACGCACATACACCCACACATCTTCTAACTAGTAATAGTTCCTTTTTACAGGCATTGGGTTGTGAGAGTCTGACCGCTGTACATATTGGTCCTAGGTAAAACCTGATCATTCACTACACTTACAGACACATGATATTCATTCTGTGTGTGTGTGTGTATATGTTCAGTTCACATATGACTGTCGCCACCACACCTGCTTGAAAACAGCCTTAATGTATGTTTGTCACTGTAAAAACACCCCCTGTTGTGATGATGACTCCATGAATGTGTGTACATCTGCATGACTGAAGTTGTTCTCTGTGTGAATTGAATGACCCACTGTGTGTATGAATTTCTGAATTTAGGGCAACAGCAATTTATACCACAGCCAGAATCTTTTGGCTTGTCCAGTGGGTTGTGCGGGTCCACACACACCGTTTTTTTAATGTGTGTGTGTGTGTGTGTGTGTGTGTGTGTGTGTGTGTGTGTGTGTGTGTGTGTGTGTGTGTGTGTGTGTGTGTGTGTGTGTGTGTGTGTGTGTGTGTGTGTGTGTGTGTGTGTGTGTGGCTTTGTGTGGTGTGTCCATTATGCTCTTTGTGTGTCACTGTGTGTGTGTTTGTGCAGTGGTTTTGGTTTTGTAATCAGCTTGTGTGTTGGCTGACTCACCATGGTGTGGAAATGATAACCATCAGTAATGGCTGTTTTAGCCCCTAGCTATCTGCTGAGGCTTTGGCAGGACAATAACAACAACAACAACACACACACACACACACACACACACACACACACACACACACACACACACACACACACACACACACACACACACACACACAC
Source organism: Scomber scombrus (assembly GCF_963691925.1). Classification (NCBI taxonomy): domain Eukaryota; kingdom Metazoa; phylum Chordata; class Actinopteri; order Scombriformes; family Scombridae; genus Scomber; species Scomber scombrus. Next base: position 15,564,337 of record NC_084986.1, read on the forward strand.
ACACACACACACACACACACACACATTATATATCCCCATAGTTCCAGTTGGAGTATGAGCATACTTTTTAAAGTGTTTGTATGTGCATATGGAGTACCCACGCTGGTGTATGGGTGTGTTTGTGTGGCACAGGTTCACCACCAGAGGGAGACATTTGTTAAGTAGTTTGCCCCCTCTTGTACTTTTTTATGTTTGCTTTTTAACTTTTTGATTCAACTTTATGTCTGCATATCTATCTACAAGCCTGTTAATCTAAGCATATGAATAAGCGTTTAACCTTTATACCATACATGCCTTCACCTGGCATGGTAGTTTCGTGACTACTCTCCTCCTTCTTCCTTATCTGTGCATATAAATCTTTGTTTACCACTTATCTTTTTTATCTGGTGTCCGCTGTGCTTAAATCTGCCTGTGTTACACTGTCAGGTATTACCTCTCAGTCCATCTGTGCCTCACTCTGCACTCCCCTGTAGCTTCAACTCTGATTTGATTCATCAAAGCTTTCAAACATGTCTTCATTGGAAGAGTTTTGGCCACTTTTAAAGCATGATGTTGCAAATGTTTTCAAATAGATTTGTGCACTTGGTAACAACAATCAAGTGAAGGTAAAGCTGATGCAGTAGTTTAATATTTGGTCCACATGCAGCTCGATGAGTTTGCGTCACCTGAGTTAACCAGCTGACAAACAAGTGGCAAGTCTTCTTGAACTTACACACATTGGAGCACGGGAGGTGATGCAGTTAATTATCTACAGCTTGGTGTCCATCTGTGTAGTGTGTGTGTATGTCTGTCACAATCAGAGACTAGTGCTGGAGGCTGGATAATCTGGGTTTATAGATTAGAACAGCAGCGTTGAGGAGCGGAGGAAAGAGGGAGGAGCAGGAGCTGAGAGGAGAGGCCATGTGGAGGCCACTGGTCAATGCTGGTGCTCTGTCTTAAATGGACTGAGGGAAAGGACGGAGGATGCTCTTAGATGCTGCAAACCTTTCCGAACACTCATTTAGAGGCCTCTCTAATTCACCGAATGAGGTTCTCGCCATTTTTGGACATGCACTGTTTTTTACACACACACACAATGGTTTCTTGACTTTTTGCAACTCTTCTTTCGCGCAATTTGTGGTGGATGCTTCTGGTTCACTGCTAAGGATAGCACAGTATTTTGGAGAAAGACAGGCTTTAACCACACTGTAAAGACTCTACCCTTTGTTTTTTAAATCTTATTTTTGGATCTTTTGAATATTTCTGACATTTATTTTCTGTGGTCCTTTTTTGGGGTCAGATTTTCTGTTTGTGCAAGCTGACAGGAACAGCCAACTGATCATCATGCAGGGTTTTTGATAGGCTGGTGCTGCAATAGCTCTGTGAAATATTTGTTCTGGAGTTAAATCTTGTAACCTAACACTGCGCACAACCCTTTGTCAGGCAAATCAATGCAAGTCAATAGGATCCCCTGAGAGAGGGAGAGGGAGGACAAAAACATAGGAGGGGAGAGAGGGGGGATTGGGTCCCCTGTGGGTTGCAAAAACCTCCAAAACCTTCATCCAGCCTTCCCAGAAAGAGAGGGGATGGCCTATTGAGGGTTGGGGCACAAGGGGGGGGGGGTCATCCTCACACACCCACCATCCCACCACCTCAAGTGAAGGGTCCAGGGAGAGAGAGGGTCGTGCATGGAGGAGGAGTAGGGGGCTCGGGTCCTGGAAAGAACAGGGGAGGGTGGGTGGGGGGAGCATAAAGGTCTTAGTAGGGGATGATCACATACGTGCACTGCCTCTCCTCGGAGCCGGTGGTCAGCTGCTGGCACAGGGCCTGCTATGAGGACCCCTCTGCCAAGAAGCGAACTCTGTGCTCCTTCCAGCCCACCAGCAAGATGGGGAACAGCCTCCAGGCCGAGGCCTTCCCCAGCCCCAGGCCCGCCAGGTCGGAGGGCTGCCTGCGCAAACGCCTGCTTTCAGTGTCAAAGGTTCACCAGAAGAAGGACTCTCTCTGGACACCCAAACCGTTGCTCGGACCCAATGCTAAAGGCTCAGCAGGGAAAATAGAAACCTACCAGGATGGCAAAGGTACAGACTCAAGAGCAGAACATATTTATTGTTGTTAACTTTGGTAGCTTGAAGTTGTAGAGTTGTAACAAGTTTGCCAGAATTTTTAAATGTTGTATAATGTTCGAGCTTCATAGCACTTCTTTATATTCCTGACTGTTGTTAAGATTTGACAGTAGCTCGGTGAGACAGTAGACTTAGACATTTAAGTGATTACAGGGTCCCTGCCATCATCTTTAAGGCTGGACTACCCAGGTAGCCATCTGTGTGAGCCTCTTAGTAAGACTTAACACAACACCACATTGCTGTTTCGCTCCAGTAATAATTGTGGTATTTGTTTTGGCTGACAAATAGGCTCTTCTTCTAAGTGAACTCATCACCTGAACTGTTTGTGGGAAATGATTACACGCTGTGTGTCACTGTGTCAGGGAGTCACGACACACGCAGGGAAGCTTTTCCAAAGCTGGGTTTTGTCTCTTCCTATTAGGTGATTTCCATCCCCTTGTAACTGAGTGATCTGTGCCGTCTGTCGTTTCGTGTGTAATTGTGCATCTCTATGTGTGTGTGTATGTGTGTTTTGCTGGGAGTCCCGTGCAGCACCGATGCAGATTGTGGCTCTGTGACCTCTGAGACCTTTGGCCTTTGGTGTGGAGGCAGGGGTCTTCAAGCACCAACTGGATGACCCTGAGACAAGGGCTTTTATGAATTCTGTCATTAATACATGAATGCATGACTTGTAACACAGCACATTGCCAGTGAAATCTGAGTCATGGCCTCTTGTGAGTACATGTTTGTATATGTGGATCCATGTGCATGCTTGTATCCAGACCATTCTTCACCCTCTGTTGGGACAGTAGAACATCATAACTGAGACCCCCCCCTGGGTGACCACCCCTGTGAACAAGACACAATAGCTAACAGCTGGAGGTGATGGGCCAGGCCTGCAGGGAAGTGTAACTGAGCTGACAGTATGGGGGTGATGGAGCTGACACTGCTGGGGTCATTGAGGTGACCCACTTTCACCTCTGCTACTACATAAAGGAGCCATCAGAAGGGAATAAAAAGAGAGTGTTGGAGGATAAAACAGAGGTTTAAATAAACACCTTTGACCTCTGTTCATAGTTCTTCTATTTCACTTTTTTTGTCACTTAATCATTATTCAATTGAAGTAGACTCACAGAATATGACATTATTCTACTTTTTAGTAACTGCGTATAATTAATGAAACAAAATGTCAAATATGAAAAGTTAATTGGAAAAATGAGGCTAAGAGATGTTTTTTAAGCAGTACAGCTTTTGTAACTTTTCTGTGTTTATCCACCTCCCTGCCCTATGAAGTACTTTGCAATGTCAGTCTCCCTATATGCCTGCCCAAAATTGAGTCCCTTATTCCTGTGCATTTAGCGTAACAAAACACTGCCAGACGGGCACGGCCCGTCCTCACGCCTGCTTTAGCTAACGCGCCGTGACAGCTCGAGATGTTGTCGCCATGAGTACAGTATTGTCTGGGCTCTGTAGGTTGAATCAACCACTCCAGTCATTTTGTATTCATGCACCGCTGAACAGACTACTCTCATGCACACAAACACGCCCCAATTGGAGTTTGCCTTCCTTTGTGTTTGTTTCTGTCTTCCTGTATGCCCGTTGCTTCTGTCTGTTTTTACTTCCTTGCCCGATTTGTGTAGTCTTAACCCCCTTTTTCTACATAATTCTCTAATTCTTTACATAAATCTTAATTCTGTCGCATTAGATGTCAGTGGTTACACTTTTTTCTTTCCTTGACTTCCCCTCAAATCCTCATTTATTTCTATACCACTTTAGAGGTGGAGCAGGTGGTCCACAGGATCCAACCGTAATCCTTTAGTGGGAAGGCAGGTTCAGCTATCGACCAATCAGTGCCAACGGCTCCCAAGGGAAGAACACCTGAGGGAGGCCAGGCTGGTGTAGTAACTAGATGAGGCCAAATGAAATGGATTGGCTGCATTTATGGGGGAAGTGCTGCTGAAAATCAGTTTGGGTTATATAATTGTGGTGGAGGGAATCAGGAGGGGTTTTGATTTTGTTGGCTATTTGTCATTGTCTCCCCAACAGTGTTCCACATTTCCCATCTTTTCAGGGTGATTGAAACCAGGTTTGTTTTTTTGTTTTTTTTGTAGGTGAACAAATTGAGGATGGCATTAACATTGTCAGAGTTGCAGGGTTAACTCTTATTTGAGCCCCCCTCCCTTGTATTAAAAATGTATTCACTCAAAGACTCGAAGCCCCTATGAATTGCATATTGTCGCTGTGAAAACCAAAACATCTTTTCACTATCTTAGAAAAACAGCCCTGTTTTGTTTTCAGTTTTGTGACAATGAAGTTTTCAGATAATCCAATGGGTTATTAAATGGCTTATTTAGGTTAAAAATTTGAATTGTCAACCAACACAGAAACATTTAATCCTTCAGTTGCAGTTGCACAGAGAGCAGAACCCCCCCCCCCCCCCCACCCCTTACTCCCTTATCTATTCCCTGCTCTCATCCTCAGAACGTGACACGAGACAAAAGAAGAAACATTGCCCATTTCTTCTCCCCCCTCTTGTAAACCAGTCTACTTACTCTAACCCAGTGCCCCAACGTCCTACAATCTTGTTTGGAAGTAAAGGTGACACACTGGCCAGTTAACTAATCTTTCCAAACAAAGACATTTTTTCGACCCTTTGCCAAAATCCAGCCAGTCAAAGCAGCTTTTCTGTCCTCTGACTCAGGGATTTTAGGTGAGATAAAATGCCATTCTTAAAACCACAATGAGATCCTTTTGCTGCCTTTTCAAGGCTTATACCTACACAGATGCACACAGACACAAACACAGATGACTAAGGACAAGTTCACAAATTTTTTAAAAACAAAACAAACCCCAGTAGCAGGTTGGAGGGGGAAGAACAATGGCGCGGAGAGCATGACTCACAGCTTAATGAGATGGAGAAAAGAAGGAGATTTCACACACATGCACACTCACACATTTTTGGGAATAGGGGCCAGGGGTTTAGTTAGGGTCATTCAACTGTAAAATGGGTTAAGGCTCTGTTTTCCCTCAAAGCAACTCTGTCTCCCTCAATCTTTTTCTCCCTCTTCCATCCTTTCATTAAGTCTTTAACCCTGTTTGTGTCTGTGTGAATGAGTGTGTGTCAGTGCATGTTTTTGGGTCTCTCCACTGTGAATAAAAACTACCGCAGTCCAATCCACATCTTTCCTACACATTTCCCTGTAGACATTCATTTGGATAGGAGATATAGAAGGGTGAAGAGTAATCAGTGGATAATAGCTTGCTGTGTTTTTAATGGTAGGGGGATGTCTGTGCCTTTTCTAAAGGTCTGATCAGAAATGGCTGGCTAGTAATTGGTTAACCAGGTCCTATTCAATCATGTGAGACCACAGCCTAATGAAGTCACCACTGACAAATATTGGGAGGTAATTGGGTGGAGTTGAGTCTGTCTGTGTGTGTGCTCCTCTGTGTGTCTAAGTGTTCATTAATCCAGAGATTACAAACAGCAACAACTCTTATGGATGGAAATGTTGATGCACCACTTTGGTCCAGACTGACTCAACAACTACGGCATGGATTAGGAGGAGATTTTGTGCAGATGTTCATGATGTCTGGAGGATTGATTTTTACAGACTTTGATGATCCCTGAACCTTTCCTCTAGTGCCATCATCAGGTCAAAATGTTAATTTCTCCACTGCTTTATGACCAAAAAAAAAACAAAGAAAAAAGAATGTATAAATAGCTGAAATGTTCTTTTTGTGTGAACAATTTTTTAAAAGTTTTTTGCTGCTTCATAGATATTTTTTGCATTGACTTTGTTTGAGTTTCCATTGGTGGATCTATTTTCTTTTTCTGTTAACCCATGTTTGCTCTTGCTGCTCATGCCTGCAATCCAGTTCCTCTTAAGTGCAAACTGTGTTTTCTAATGAAAGCACATCACTTCTCGTGCATTAGATATATTTTCATAGGAAAAACACACCCAGAATCGGAGGTTTAGAAAAGCTAGTTGTTGCTTTCAAAGGACAACTTCATATTTCCAAGATATTATACGTGTTTATTTTTGAGTTAGGTTAGTTGGTTTAAAAGGTTTCATATATATATATATTACCACTTGTAATATCATCATCTGTCAAATGAAATTAAAATATAAGAATCACTTAAATAGGATGCTTTCATTAAGATTGCTTTGTCATTAAAAACAGTTTCAAAGTCACAGACAGACTGTGAAGGTGGTGTGCATTTTGATTTCCCAGCCTGTGTGAGTTTGCTTGACACTGATGGATTGTTGTAAATAGATAAAGTTGTCAGATTAATAGAGTGGGTCTGGGCTCAGCTGGCTTTTCATTTGGAAGACTAAAGGCAGTGGAGGAGGAGGAGAGAGGAGTGAGTGGGGGAGAACAGCGTGTGACAGGAGGGATCAGGTGTAAGAGTCCCTCGCAGCACCATTTGTGTACAATTGAGTTTCATCTAATGGCCTGATTGTCACATCAGGATATAAGAGCCAGATAATCACAGATCTGCTGAGACATTTATCCTTCAATTGAACAAACGTGCCAGAGGAGGGAAACAGGAAGCTGTCTTTATTACATTTAGAAAGAAAAATGATGTTTAAGTCAGTGTTTGTTTGTGTTTTATTTATTTCTCTTTGTATCTGTTCACTCAATTAACTTGCATTTACTGTAGTATGATTGGTTTGAGTTCTACCCTTGCTGCCTGCTCCTGGTTGACATAGGGAGCCTCCTGGAGGT